>NW_009717725.1:0-27766 GCF_000703405.1 Apaloderma vittatum
TCTACACAGTAAGGTCCCTGCCCACCCTGACAATTCTGTGATTCAGTATCTACGATAGACACACACAGCATTCTGTGTGTAATGTATATGCTATATTTTGTGCATGTCGTATGTTGTATACTGACTGCATCTTTTATATATTGTAATCTGTATATATTATATTTTATATATTGTAATCTGTATGCAGGTCCCTGCATCCTTTTTAAAAAAAAGATTGAAGAAATTGGCTCTTTCATCCTTTAAAATGGTGACATCATCTCACTGCTACCCCGCTCGTACAAGAATCATAGAATCACAGAATGTCAGGGGTTGGAAGGGACCTCAAAAGATCATCTAGTCCAGCCCCCCTGCCAGAGCAGGATCACCTACAGTGGGTCACACAGGAACGTGTCCAGGCGGCATTTGAAAGTCTCCAGAGAAGGAGACTCCACAACCTCTCTGGGCAGCCTGTGCCAGGGCTCTGTCACCTTCACAGTAAAGAAATTTTTCCTCATGTAGAGGTGGAACCTCCTACGTTCTAACTGAAACCCGTTGTTCCTTGTTCTATTATTGGGCAAAAATTGAAGTTGAATTAGCAGAGGGTTTCAAGCCGTTGACCTCTGCGTTATGGGCCCAGCCCGCTCCTGCTGCGCCAGTCTGCTCCCCCCAGACCCTCCCAGATTGCTCCCTGTGAGAGTGGCACATACAGGTTCAGCTCCGTCAGTAGATCAACCCCTCTCCCATACCTGCGCCACATTGCAAAGCTCAGGTCTGTTCTGGGTGCAGCTTTTTCCATTTGTGTTAATGTCTGCAGATGCATTTTTTAATACACTTTAATATTTTGGGGGATAAATGATATGGTCCATGCAGAAAAGAATGGATTGCAGAGTGGAAGATGATTAGATGGATATGGTTGTTCTTTCTTGCTTTGGCGTTTTATAGGCACAAAATAGAACAGCATAGACTACTTCAGTTTGGTTCCATGACTTTATGATTTCTCCTGAAAGAGTATATGGCTTCGTGCACTGTCCTCAGTGTGCCCAGGGCCTCTGCTCTAAGACAATGATTATATTCAAACCTCACACTTGAGGACTGTGGCCGCTTGGTAACTACTAGGACTATGGGGAAAAACTTCCCTCCACACTGATCAGATGAATTTTGAGAGTGAGGTTGTTTGTCTGGTCTTTGGATTTTTCCCCTCTTTATTTTCGAATACCAGAAACTGCCAGTAAATGGAGACATGCTACTGGGGAGACCCACACTACTGGGGAGATCCATCACTGAGGCCAGATTATAATCAGGGAGATTCTTAGTGCGTGAAGGACACAAGAAGGAATTTGCCACTGTTATTACTTTTTTTTGTATAACTATAAATTGGAAAAATCTTGAGAATTTGGTCTTGTGAGCATAAAAAACCAAGTCAATATAGAATCATAGAATCATAGAACAATTCAGGTTGGAAAAGACCCTTGGCATCATGGAGTCCAACCATTAACCCTACACTACAAGTCTGCCCCTAAACCCAACACCACATCTAAGTGACAAGCACACCTAGGGATGGCAAATTAACCGCCTCCCTAGGCAGTCTATTCCAGTGTCTGACTACTCTTTCCATGAAGAATTTCTTCCTAATGTCCAGCCTAAACCTGCCCTGTTGCAACTTGCAACCATTCCCCCTGGTTCTGTCTCTAATTACCTGTGAGAAGAGACCAGCACCAACCTCTCTACCTCTCAACCTCTCTACCTCTCCTTTCAAGTAATTGTAGAGCATGATGAGATCCCCCCTCAGCCTCCTCTTCGTCAAACTGAACAGACCCAGCTCCCTCAATCATTCCTCATAAGGTCTGTTCTCCAGGCCCCTCACCAGCTTTGTTGCCCTCCTCTGCACTCGCTCCAACACCTCGAGATCTCTCCTATACTGAGGTGACCAAAACTGAACACAATACTCAAGGTGCTGCCTCACCAGTGCTGAGTACAGAGGGACAATCACCTCCCTTCTTCTGCTGGTCACAAAATTTCTAATACAAGTCAGGATGCCGTTGGCCTTCTTGGCCACCTGGGCACACTGCTGGCTCATATTCAGCCGGCTGTCAATTAGAACACCCAGGTCCTTTTCCGCCGTACAGCCTTCCAGCCACCCTTCCCCAAGCCTGTAGCATTGCATGAGGTTGCGGTGACCAAAATGCAGGACCCTACACTTGGCTCTGTTGAATTTCATACAGTTGGCCTGGGCCCATCGATCCAGTCTATCCAGGCCCTTCTGTAGAGCGTTTCTACTCTCCAGCACATCGACACTCCCACCCAGCTTGGTGTCATCTGCAAACTTGCTGAGGGTGCACTCAATCCCCTCATCAAGATCGTTGATGAATATGTTGAACAGGAGCGGTCCCAGCACCGAGCCCTGAGGGACACCACTCGTGACCTGCCTCCAACTGGATTTAACTCCATTGAGCACAACTCTTTGGGCCCGGCCATCCAGCCAGTGTTTCACTCAGCAGAGTATGCGCCCATCCAAGCCATCGGCAGCCAGCTTAGCCATAAGGATGTTGTGAGGGACGGTGTCAAAGACCTTACTGAAGTCCAGGTAAACTACATCGACAGCCTTTCCCTCATCCACTAAGCAGGTCACCCTGTTATAGAAGGAGATTAGATTGGTCAAGCAGGATCTGCCCTTCATGGATCCTGTTGTCTTGTTAAAGCTTTCCTGCTCTCACCAGCCAGGACCACATTGGTCTCAGCCAGTCTAAATCCAAGTGAGCTCTTCTCCACCCCGTTACAGAATCGCTGTAAATTCAGCATCATCTTTGTTGTGGTTGTGGCCACTTGCGCAGCAAACAGGACATTTGACACTGCTGTTTGTAGGAGAGTCCATAACACTAAATCTCCAGATTCTTGAGCAGCTCCTAGTGAGACAAGATACAAAAGAGAAGAAACTTCCCTTGACTGCTTTGTAGGAGTGCACCATTAAGTTGTCTGAGTAGATTGATGTGACAGAGGAAGAAGCGCTGAGCTGAGAGCCTGCACGATGAGGCTGCTTTGCTCAGCGGAGAAGTGTCTCAGGCAGCAGCATGAGCTCTCCTAGCAATAGGTGTTCCCCCTCGGGCTCAGAGCAAATGCATTTACCATGCTTTGGAGAATCTAGACAAGCTCTTCCTACCAGCAGGACCTAATTCCACTATCTAGAGCTTTCTAGTGGAAAGATTCACCACTAACAAAACGCAAAATAAATCAGTTCAGTTTGCCTGTTTTGTAAAATACTGCATGCCTCTTCTTGGAAGCAGCAGCCCACAATTTTGTGTTGAAAACACTCTAGGAGAAGAACAGAACTTCAGTTTAATTTGACCATGTATGTTTGAGAGTTAAACTGTTTTAGATTACATGCAGAAGGTCTCTTTGGGGTCCGTGTGCTTCTCATCTCTGCTATGCAGCGCAGAAAGAGTACTGGTTAGTTTGGGGGTTTTGGTGCATTAACTAGTAGGTTTAGCATCTTGAATTGTCAGGAGTCAAAATCATCATGCCCTACAGCGTCATGAATGTACCTGGGAGGTGGCGTGTAGGCTCCATCACTGCCTCTTTCATAAAGGAAAAACTCTGCTCTGAATGACACAGAGACAGCATTTCCAAAATATCTGCATTGCAACCTGAAATGTATTCAGAGCAGATTTTTCAAACCAAGATCTACAGTTGGGAAAGGTTTCCTTGCATGTTGATTATTGTATCTCCTATGCCTGGTGACAGCTGAACACATACACGAGCCACACGAGAGAAAGACCATTTCAGAACTGGATAAAATCCCTCACTATGTCACTGTAAGTAGGTGGAACATTTAATCTGGGAGGATTTCAGACCTGCGATGGACTAAATTTCCAACTTTTTGGAACTACAGAAAGGCCTCATGAGAGGAAATCCTCTTTCTCCCCCTGAGTCCCTCGGGGCCACGGATTGCTTCAGGCTCGTCTCCCACTGATGCTCGGTCTCTCTCCCCTCTCACACAGAGCTCTGCACGTACTGATGCATCCTGGACGTTTTCGCCGCTGTCAATTCCCTCAGCTGTCAGGCAATCACCTTCCTGCCATCTTAACCACCACAAAGCTTCAGGGAAAGGTCCTGCTCTGGCAGCCTTCTCCCTCTTCTCCTCAGGGACTCTTCTCCCCCTCTTTCTTCTTTATTCTCCTCTCACCTCCCTCTCCTCCAACAGAAAAAACCCAAACAACTCCCCAGCATTAAAGACAGAACAGCTCAAAACAAGACAAAACCAAAAGAGAGAGATGGCACAATGGGGTCGCCTCTTAAATACCTGGCTGGCAGAGGCACTGGTTGGCCTGGCCCTGGCCAGAGGCAGGTCCCATTCCTACCTGGGGGTGGGGGAGGCTCTCAAATCTTTACACGACTCTACCCCTGCTTTTGCAAAAAATCCCCACCAGACTCAAAACCATGACAATGAGTCACAATTTTTTTGTACGAACATGGGCAGAACACCTTTTTTTTTTAGCTAGGAGCACCCATAAACTAGCACACAGTGAGCTAATGGAATTAACCCTTTATCATCGAAAGGTTTTCACAAAATTTGCTCAAGATGTAAATCAGCTTCTCCTGCCTAATACTGTTCCAAAGCATAAAAAAACCAAAGGAGTGTCATAACTTGCTTTGGAGCTTGTTCTCCAAATGCAGCAATCCAAAATCGAGAAAACTCCCCAAATAGTTGGTTCAGCCTCTGGCTGGAGGCACAACTTCCACTATAGCCCTGGGAGAAAGTTGATTTGTAAACCTTGACTTCATCCATCTCTCTTCTACCCCTCAGACTAAGGGTCATGACAAAACCATACGGCCGTGTGTGAATGGCCAGAAGAGAAGTCTGTTTTCTTTCTCCTGGCCCTGAACTGATAGAATTATTATCTCAATTTCAAGAGTGCCTGGAAGTTTGTCAAGGACCTCGCTGGGGTTATGCAACAGGTCAAACGGCAAGGTGGGAATTCCCACACACCCCTTCCACAACAGACTGTCAAAAAGCACAAGACGGGGAGTGAGGGAAGTGCTGTATCTGTCGTATCACATTTCTAAATGGGCCGCAGAATCTCCCACTATTGACTGGTGAGGATATAGGCCAGAGTTATAAGAAGGGTTATTTTTAACAAGCTCACATATACATGCTTTTTATTTTATTCTTACTGTATGGACTTTTCTATTTCCTAAATTTTACAATTCTGGCTTATATGCAGCCATGAATTGTTCTGCTGCAGCTGTGCAGACACTGAATAGCACTTTCCCAAGGGGCTTCTCATCTTTTACCTATTGGCTGATCGTAGCCATCAGACTGACTGCAACTTAGTGAGAAACAAATTACAAATGCTGGGTTCCTAAAATTTACCTGGCACTGCAAAATAAAGCGTGAATATGATTGAGGTTCTTTATTTCCAAGATGCAGAGGGCTCGCTGTCAGATGCACGAGTGCACTCTGTCTAACATGCAAGCCTGTCTTGAATATAAATTTGATTGAAGCACCCGTTAAATTCTTGATTAAAAAATAGAAGGAGCGTTACAAAATAAAGCTATAAAAGCAATGAAATGCACACTTATATTCAGCATTGAGCTCTTAGGATATTATTTAAGCTATTTTTCAGCAGCAGGAAGGAAACAATGGTTTGTGGAGTGGGATTCTATATACACCTGGGGATTTGTGGGTTGCTACAGAATGCAATTGAAGTTTCGAAGCGTGTTATAAGAGCTAATTTATTCCTCCAGTAATTTAAGAAACCTCTTTGTTCTGTGGCCTTGCATTTAACAGTTTGGCATCTAAGATAATGCCAATGAAATACTCTTTAAACTTACTAAAGAATGAACCTCTGACATATAAAGAGGGACCTTATAGCATCTCTTCTTCTACAACATTATCTTTCCTCTCAGGAAATAAATTGAGCTGCAGTTATAACCTTACATTGTTGTGGTTTTCAAACCACATACCTTGAGAATTCTTGGCATTGTGCA
Source organism: Apaloderma vittatum (assembly GCF_000703405.1). Lineage (NCBI taxonomy): Eukaryota > Metazoa > Chordata > Aves > Trogoniformes > Trogonidae > Apaloderma > Apaloderma vittatum. The sequence goes on from NW_009717725.1 coordinate 5,965, forward strand.
GCCCTGAGTCTCCTGGTTTATTAGATTTTGCAGACGCTATATACTGTGCATTCACCCAGACTGTTAATTCATCATGACACAAGAAGCCAAACACAACAGGGGCTGTGAGTTTTGATCAAGAGTCCTCTGTACAACAAAGAGTGGCAAGAGAAACTGTAAGTGGTATAGAAGAGTCTAGAGCTGGCTGGGTCACAGATAGCAATGGTGAGCTTCCCATGGAGAAGGTGATAAAACATTTTCATCTGCTGTAGCACTTTGCTCTTCTTAGTCATACTGCTATATCGAACGTATGTTTATACATACATGTCATAGAATCACAGAATGTGTTGGGTTGGAAGGGACCTTTAAAGGCCATCTAGTCCAAATCCTCCTGCAGTGAGCAGGGACATCTTTAACTGGATCAGGTTGCTCAGAGCCCCATTCAGCCTGAGCTTGAATGTCTCCAGGGATGGGGCCTCCACCATCTCTCTGGGCAACCTGTGCCAGTGTTCCATCACCCCCACTGTAAAAAAAAATCATCCTTATATCCAGTCTAAATCTACTCTCTTTGAGTTTAAAACCATTGCCCCTAGTCCTGTTACAACAGGCCCAGCTATAAAGATTCCAGTACCCTTCAGGTACTGGAAAGGCCACAATAAGGTCTCCCTGAAGCCTTCTCTTCTCCAGGCTGAACAACCCTAACTTTCTCAGCCTGTCTTCACAGGAGAAGTAAATATGGAGGGAGAATATCTGTTGAGCAATGTATATATAGTAAAATATATACATTATGGCTAAAGGTATGCTTTAGCTCAGTTAGAAGTTATGGGCTCAATTTATATGACACACACAGGGTATCAGACTGGGTCAGACCATGGGGTTTCAAGGCACCACAGGGACTATCACACCAGCCTTTTGCAGCTGCAAGTAATTACATACTTTATGTTTAATCCACAAGGATTCACATAAGCTGCTTCAGATGCAGCAGCCCCAGAACCTTTCTGTTCACCTCTAATAAGACCTAGGGATGCAGGCAAAACACCAGTGAGGATTGCATGTCACCATAAAATAGCAGATCCCTGTAGTGAGATAACGATCCTCTGGTCTTAACAATTTTACTACAGCCTGTTCCATGCAGCAAAATTAGAAGTCCTTTTTTAAAAATTATTATTAATATAAGCATGGTTAAGGCCACTGTGCCAGCTCCATTATATTCTCATACACATTACAGATGGAGGGACATGCAGGGGGTTCTTGTTCATGGTCACATACTCAGACAGTGATGGAGAACAGGAACAGGATCCATACGGCCTGAATGCCGGTCCCTTGCTTGCTTTGTCATCTATCACTAGACTCCCTTTGTCATAGTTTATTTCCTTGACACATGCTCTCAGGATGGTACTCTTCAGCAGCGAGAGACTTAGCTGTGGTCCAGACAAAAAACATCTGCAATTGTGCAATTAAGACCTTAATCAGACCTTTGGACCTCTCCTGGCTTTGGCTAATTTTAACTGGTAATGATGATGGTTTACACTTACACCTCTTAAAGTAAAAAATGAGCGTGGAGATAAACACACTTCAGTCAATAAATTCTCCTGTCCTCTCTAATACAAATGTTGGATTTTGTTTTATCCTATTACAGATGTCCTGAGCAGTACATTAACCCTGTAGTGCATGTGTATGATTCTCAGTGCCAGAATTCTTGAAGAGAGATGGGCAGAACAGCAAAGACAATGAACTGTTTAACATCTTAATTTCTACTAAACACAACTAGTTTATGGTGAAACACAAGCATACAATTTTGTTGTATCTTAGAACTGAATCTTTTTTTTCATAGGCATGAGTTTTGAGCTTCCTCCCATGGGAGGTGGCATAGGCTTTAGAGTTGGCTTCAGCAAAGAAGACAGCTATGGTCCAGCTGTAAACTTTAGCCATATTTTAAATTCCAAAATAGTTCTCTATACAGTGCAAGAATACATTTCAGTTGTGCAAAAATGCAATTAGGACTTGGTTTTATCAGGTCAATAGTTTCAGGCTAGATAAAAGGAAGAAATCTTTTAGGGTGAGGGTGGTGAGACACTGGCACAGGCTGCCCAAAGAGGTGGTAGATGCCCCTTCTCTGGAAACATTCAAGGTCAGGTTGGACAGGGCTTTGAGCAACCAGATCTAGTGTAAGGTGTCCCTGCTTGTTGCAGGGGGTTTGGACCAGGTGACCTTTAAAGGTCCTTTCCAACTCAAACCATTATATGATTCTGTGATTTTATGATTCTAATTATTTTAGGTCCTGCTCTGACATTCCTAAGTCTTCTAGGGCAGTACGAGTCTATATGATGAAAGGACAAAAGAGTGTGAGAAGCTTTTAATGAGATGATAATTTCTACTCCATAGAAGTTGTATTCATTGGCCTCCTTGCCAATGTGCTTTTAAAATGTTTTACTTTGTGTGAAGAGGTGATGTTTAAAAATAGCTATGTTTTAATATTGCAAAATGAGAAAATAATACCACGTTGCACGTAGCTAAACATTAAAATAGTGCCTGCAGAGCCAGGTAAAGCTGGCTATCATGAAAGAGAAAACACTGTGAAGAAATCTGCATGCCTGCGCTCTTCTGCCTACAACCAGGCAGTTGTCATGCCTTCTTTTTTTGAATCTCATTCCTAGAAGACAAGCCTTTTTGTTGTTAGGTGAAGAATTTTCCAAGTGCTATATTTATGTATTACCCTTTATACTTACCCCTATCCCAAAGGATATCTTCCTCAGCAGGCAAGTCTCCAATATGAACCATAGTAAAACTAAGGACTGGAAGAATTTATGCGTTGGAGATTTCTCAGGCTCTTAGAGAAAGCAGTGCCAGTATGAGACAAGGCCCTTTTAGAAATCCACTTTAACTCAACTGGCCTCAGTATAATTATATTAGCTCTGCAATTAACAGTCTGTAGCTATCATGTGAAAATGCAACCATGGCCTCCTAGTAAAACCATCTTGTTAGCGCTGGATCCGAAGGCGTGCTTTCTTTAAACTTTTTGGCAAAGGGAAAACATTGCCACGAAGTTTTCGAGCAATAACAAGTAGCCTCTTACTGAACCTTGCTGTTAGGCACGACAGAGCTCTTCAGAGGGATCCTGATGAGATACAGGACTGATAAGGAAAGCAAACAGCTGAAAGTGAGAAGTAGCTCGAAAGGTCAGCGGCACCGTACAGAATAAGTCTTGTGCCCGGAGCAGAGCTCTCAATCTCACCATTTTCAAAAAACCCTGTGTGTAAAGTAAGCATAAACGTTTTGCAGGTTCCTATGCGATGATAAAAGCGGGGTGGGGTAAAGTGACAGGTTTATTAAATCATGTAGCATAAAAGCGTGCTATTTACGTAAGTAAAGCAGAAATGTTTGGTGGTTTTCTCATTAAGCGCTCTTTTTATTGGCAGCACAAAGGTTTGCAAAATTTTTATCTGTTCAGCAAGTCTTCAGTCAATTCTATAACCTTGAAGATAATCCTCTAAAAAGCATTTGGGTTTGATGTGAAGAGACTTTGAATCTCTCATATCTCTCAAAATAAATGAGGACAAACATTTTTTAAGTCAATGGGCCTATATTTTTGGCTGGCATGAATCACTGTAGCTTTTTTTTTGATGTCAGTATTGCAGTTATTTACACTAGCACTAGTTTAGCAGACTTGTATCAGTGACTTGATCAGTTCATTCCAAACACGCAGCATTTCTTCTGAGTGTTTGTAGTTATACTTATTTATTACAGAGCCAAGAAAACCAGCAGATAGGAAATTAACACTTTAAAAGGCCATTTAATAGAAGTACAGGAAAGCTTGCACTGCTAAAAGTCAATTAATCTAGATAGTTTGCTGAGAAATCTCTCTCAGATACCCTAAGAAGATAGAACACAGTTTAGGGAATATACTTTATGTCATGGAGTCTGCATGCATGAGCCAGCTGTAATCAATGTGTTCTTTTTCTGTCAGAACTGCTGCCCATGATTAAAAATCGTGGCCTGCCAGGCTCCAGCGGGAACTCCAGACTTTGCACCGAAGCTGCTGGGGCCTGGGCAGCTCTTCGCTTCTGCCGACTCTGCTCCGAGAAATTAACTTCTGGCAAAGGGGGCGGACAGCTGGCTGCGCCGCTGTTGTCAGCTTCTGCAGCACGAGTTGCCAGACCTACGTGTCAGAGAGATTTTTTTCAAAGGAGGGAGAGAAGACAGCAATCCTAACACTGTATCAGGCAGAAATGAGCTCAGTTTTTGGTTTGGTGTTTTGGTGTTTGGTTTTTTTTTTGCAAATACACATTCTTTAGGTCACAGTGAGGAATTTTGACATTGCGAAAGAGGATGAATGGACTATTAGGCAAAATAAGAACAGCCTCTGCTTGTAGCTGTAATGTGCAGAGGCTGCCCCCACATCTGTACAGGCTGTTGGGTCCATGCAGAAGCCTGGGAGACTTCCGAAAGCCTTTTTAACCCATGGAAAATGCCACGTATGAAAGTTAATGCTTTGTGAATTGCCATATGTTGCTTGGGGAAAACACAGAACACTATAATGGTGAACTGTGCAAAATAGTTAATTTATGCCATAATGAATCTTAAATGATGAACTGAGTTGTATTACTTCTAGACTAGGAGGGAAAGACACAGCAAGCCAAAGGCGCACCCCTAGGGAGCTCAGACTAACTCCATTAACACCTACTGGTGTGTGCAGCGCTGATGAATAAGCTCATTCTCCATGACTGAGTGGAGGCAATTCATCACCCATACAGAGAAATCTGCACGCAGCAGAGATTGCAGCAGGCTGTTCTTAAGTGAGGAGACGCTCCCACAGAATCTTAAAAACAAAATATCTCCACGTCCAAAACTCCTATCAGAATCGATGTCGAGCTGCGTGTCTGTATCCCAACATCACTGCGGCCAGCCGTGGAAGGAGTAGCGGGAGAGGAAGGGAGGGAGACAGGTTCAAAGCGCACCCACAAATTATAGATCTTCTCTAAAATCTGAAGACCTGCTAAGATCAAAACATTTCCACAGGATAAATCATGCATGTAGCAGCAGTGTGTGGATGGAGTATTTGTTTGTACTATGCAGTAGTGGATATTTCACTGAAATGGAGCTATGAATGCCAACATGGCCATAAAGAACTCTCCCGTACCCTCCTCTCCTTTGACATTTGATTAGCAGAATATAGAGGGGTTCAGCGCAGTGAGCAACCGAGTGTTCGCAGAACAAATTCTCCAAATCAAACCACCAGAACAAAAAAGAGGAAGGTGCTATTGCCTCTTTAGCACAAGACAAGCTGTCACCTGCTCGTGTGTCCAACTGTCAACGTGGCATAATAAAACTTCGTGTAACAAGAAAATGAAGGAAGGACCATTTGAAGCCCAAACCATATAAAATGCTACTAAGATATTGCTAAACCACTGAAAGTGGGGTGGCTAGTCTAAGCTTGGTGAGCGGAGTCTAGTCTTGAGTCTGATCTTGAATGAACAGAGAGAGGTATCTCAAGAGGGCACCTTTTCCCATCCTAAGCCAAGAGCTTAAGGGGTGATGCATCACCAGCAGGGAAGTGCCTGGCTCTTCTCATCCCAGAGCATGGAGGCGTATCTTTGAGCTGCTGTCTAGTATTTAAACAGGAAAAACTGATTAGGATTGTCCCTCTGTACTCAGCACTGGTGAGGCAGCACCTTGAGTATTGTGCTCAGTTTTGGGCACCTCAGTATAAGAGAGATATCGAGTTGTTGGAGCAAGGGCAGAGGAGGGCAACAAAGCTGGTGAAGGGCCTGGAGACTAAACCTTATGAAGAGCAATTGAAGGAGCTGGGGCTGTTTTAGTTTGAAGAAGAGGAGGCTGAGGGGAGACCTCATCATGCTCTACAATTACTTGAAAGGACATTGTAGAGAGGTTGGTGCTGGTCTCTTCTCACAGGTAATTAGGGACAGAACCAGGGGGAATGGTTGCAAGTTGCAACAGGGCAAGTTTAGGCTGGACATTAGGAAGAAATTCTTCAGGGAAAGAGCGGTCAGACACTGGAACAGACTGCCTAGGGAGGTGGTTGAGTCGCCATCCCTGGATGTGTTCAAGTGTCGTTTAGATGGGGTGTTGGGTGATATGGTTTAGGTGTGAACTTGTAGTGTAGGGTCAGTGGTTGGACTCGATGATCTCAAGGGTCTTTTCCAACCTGAATTGTTCTATGATTCTATTAATTGTTAGAGACCGCTTGTGACAAGCCTTGTTCACTACACTTTAGAAACTGAGTTCCAGCAATTCCTGGGGAAAAATAAGCTTTTCCTGCAGCTGGAGAAGGGTTTCGGCTGACAGCCAACTCCTTGTTAGATGTATCTCTAGCAGTGAAATCTTGATAACTGAAGGATTAAATCTGAAGAAGAGTGAGGTCTACACGTGTGTGCTGGAAGGAGGGTGGAAGAAAAGGCAAAACGCAGAAGCAAAATTCCTCTGGAGTGCTGAATGTGCTGGGAACCTCCGGTGGGACAGTCGGCGTGCCGACAGCTGGAGCTAAAGTGCACAAGCACCCTCACAACATGCCAGGCTTCTCCCCCATTCCGATACAGGCAGAGACGAGAGATCTTCCCCTTCCCACTCACATTTTCTAAAACCTGGATTCTTAACTGACACACACTCAGCTGCATTTCTGAGCCTGCATGAGTCACGGTGCTGGGGCTCCTTACTCACTGCTGAGCAATAGCGGAGGAATTAGGAGCCCTGGGGCTCATGTGTCACCGCATACACGATGTTAAATGTGGCAGGTTTGCCTGGGAACCCTGCAGTCATCCCTCTTTTTTCCTTTTATTTATTTATTTAGTTGTCAACAGGGTTCAGGGACAGGGTGTTCCTGCTTTCTGGATTATTTTGTTACCCTTGGGTGAACAAGCAGACAAACAGTGCAAGAAAATGGATTTTATTCATTGTGGGAAAGTGAGTGTATACGGGGAAAAAAAAATGTGTTCCACATTCTCTCCACATGATGAATTTAAGATTCATGTGGAGATAAACCAAAAATACCCATGAAAGGGCTTTGGTTTTTTGCATTTCATTTCCACAGGAGATTCCCAGAGTTGTTTGTTTGAAATAAACAACATAAAAGGAGACCCTTTGCCCACTCTCTGATGTGAAGTAATTAATGGCTGGATCAGCATTTCCACTCTTAATTCTGCTTTTCATATGGTTTGTTTTAAAAATTTGCTCCAGACATGAACTTAGCATGCAATAATACTTTGCATTTAGAGAAGTCTTTCATCTAAGCATGAAAGTGTTTTGAAAATATTAGTAAATTAAGATTCACAGCATCATGACAGGTACAAGATTTTCTTTTTTTTCACAGAGAAACTGAGGCATCCAGGTTCAAACAACTTGATGACATTTGGCCTAGTGATATGCTAGATTGTCAGAACCCCAGATTTTTGTTCATTATCTCTGATAATCAGTTGAACCCATCACTATCTCCATGTCTTACTTAAAAATCTCTTTTTTATTTTTCACACCGTGATGAAATTTGAGACAATTATTTAACTGTTTTTTTTCTATGTAGCTAGATTCGGCTTAATGGTATGAGATAGCAATAAATAATAGATAATAATAAATATCTTGTGGTGTCTATATTCAGCCTGAATTAATGTAACAGGCCTCATTAATGAAATGCTGGGAGTCACCCACCGCTGATCTGCAGCTATCTTACGGGTCTCGAACGTCAAATATTAACAGCAAACTGCATCTGCACTGCAGCAGAGTTTAAAACAGATAATGCAGGTGGGAGAAGGAGCAGTAAGTTGTACATACCTGGGGCAGAATTAGCCCTTGATTATTGAGAGTCTTGGTGAGGCTTAGTCTGGGTAATTTAGGCAATTAATTTACATCCTAAACTTCCGAAACCTGGTATTTCTGGTCCATTATAGGCTGAGTGTCCTGTATAGACACTGGAGATCTCGGGGCTGTTGAAGGCTGCCAGTGGGAAAGCTTGTCTGAGTTTAAGCACCCAATTGAGGTGGAAAGTTGGCTCTGGAGTTTCCAAAGGCACTTACCTCTTTCCATGGACAGCATGGACCATGTGGGTTCTGATTCTGAAAAGATTGCGTCTTTAGATGGGTGCACTTCAGAGTCCCGCTTAGGTGCTTCTATTAGACAGATCGGATGCATGTCTCCTTCTGACCTTCTGCAAAAATTGCAGGGGAGTCTACAATGCCCAAGTGTCCCCTGACTGCCCCTGGAATCATTTCAGCGTTTGCTGCAGCATTTAAGGGCTCGCCCAAGGAGCCCAGTATTTGGAGCTGGCCCTCTCCATGAGAAAGTGCAAGTTCACAACACGGTGCAACCAAACCACAGGTGAAAAATCATACTTTTAAGGCACAACGAGGTAAGTGTAAAAGTCTCATTGTTCATTTTGCTCAGGTAGGACAGCTGCTGGGATGCTTTGCACTGTAGCAGGGAAGGTTGCCCAACCCTACTCTCCGTGGTGGGACATCCAGCCTAAGGCTGTGGGTTCTTTGTGTCTTACGGGAATGACCTCCAAAGAACCAAGTCAGAGCTGATTCTTGTCCCCTTCCAACCTTGCTGCCTGATCAAAGGTGGCTGTGACATGCAATCAGAAGGAATTGCAGAAAGAAGAGATTTTATAGGAAACCACAGGATTACATCGCTCTAATGAATGCAGAGCGCAGAAGTGTTAACATCAGTAATTACAAAAGAGTACGTTACATGAAGTAAGCATAAAATCAATTAAAGGGAGATGAGTTGCTTCTCCTGACCATCTGCCCACCTGCAAGCAGTTGGCATTTCCCTGTAAGCATCGAGGCACAAAACGTAGTGGCAGATGTAGGAAAAGCTATAGATGCACTGGAGGAGCTGAAGCTGGGCTATTAAGGTCCTAATTATCTCCTGAGTCCCAGAATTCACAATGTGGACAGCAGTGTTCTGATATCCTGAATGTCACATGATTTGTGACATTCAGTTTGCCACCAATATTCCATTTTGGGAACAAGACAATTCAATACCATAGTTGAGAAACAACAGCCCTGGAAAGAAGGCCGTGGTTAGCTCCATTTTTAGTGCTGTGGAGAGAAACAGGGAAGGAGGGACTAAATTGTCCTTAGTCCTGTTCATCTCTGTTTCTCTTTCAGAATATGTTTTTCTCCATCAATTACAATGATTGATCAAATTTTGGTAGTCAAGGACCACCATAGCTGCTCCTCACGTGATCTGATCTCCAATGCAGAGATTAATTACAGTGTTTTACACTTAATGTTATAACTAAGACCAAAAATTCTTTGTATTTCGATAAGCTTACTTACAAACAAATAAATTTAAACTTCATATGACAAGCTGTTCAAGTCTCCCAGAGATTACAAAGTTTGCATATAAGCCAGTTCCCTGACCTTTATCGGGAGAAAATGTGTTTCAACTTTAGAGAGGCAAAAATAAGGAATATATGTGATTGCTAATAGGGTATGGAGCACATGACATGCTGGAAAGATTGCAGAGTTATGCATTGCTCAGATGACTTTGAGGGGGAGTGACAGGCCTGCTCTACAGTAATTGATTACCAAAGCAGCTATCAAAAAACCCAGCAGTGAAATATTAAATGTACATCGAACTTGGCCCTTTTTCGGAGTAGCGCTTTCTAGGATTTATAACTCAACAACCTGGGGCATGAAATGATCCTGTTTGCATTAACTATATATTCCTCCTGAGGAGCCCTCTGTAGCTCTGGGGTCAAGACACAAACCACCCTCAGCCTGGTAATTCTTGTTCCAGTCTCCTGCGATTCCCATTTTTCAGTAGTAGTTCTGTACTGTAACTAAAGAATGACTTTTTCAGCTCACGTGGGAAGTCTGTGTCAAAACAAAGGAGTTGCACCTGTCCAGCCTAGCGCCCTAACACCAAGACCATCTTTCCCCCTGGGAATCTTCAATAGGACCTCAGGTGAAATCATCTTTTCCATGGAGCTGCTATAACACTGAGTGCTACAGGTCTTCTGGTTGCAAGTGCAGTAGATACAAATAGAAATAATCCCCACGGCACTGCGCTAGAAGTTGAGGAAGCTGCACAGAGGAGCAGGAGATGACTCTAAACTGATGAATAGCACAGAAAGCGATGGCAGCAAAGGACTGGTGTAGAGATTGTAGCAAGAAGGTATGTTCTTGCTGTGCAGTTTAAATTTTGGTCTCTGTGGAAGCTTGTGATGTTGCATCTTCTTTTTTTGTTTTTCTTTTGTTTGAATTAATCTAGGGCCATTGCTGGTGGTATAAACTCCTTTCAACAGATCACTTAAGGCATGGCCCACTGTGATCAGGGCAGCAGTTTCAGTCCCTGTCATTAAACAGCGCCGTCTTTAATCCCCAGAGGGGAATGACGTTCTCTGTTTTACAGTGTGACAAATGCACCTGGCAATGTTCAGATAGGGGTTGTGAGAAAGAGTTTTTTACAGGCAGGCATGCAAACATATAAAACTGTTCTGAGCAAGGTCAGAATAATTCACAGTACATATTTTGGCTCAGCTTGAAGATCATCTGCAAAACCCACATACAGAAAATTGCAGGCAGGACTAATAAAAAATTTAATGAGCCTTGACCAAATTATGATTTGGTCCAACAGTCTTTTCAGCTACCATTATCATGCCAACAAATATCAGCCGTTACCTGCCTATGAACCTATTTTTAAGCTCACCATGAATCCCACCTCAGAAAAGAGACTATATGGGAAGTGTGTTTGTGTAGACAGTTCACGGGTTGGAAGGACCAAAGCCAGATCCGATGTTTTACGCCCACACCCAGAACAACTACATCAGAGTCACTTCTCTGCATCAAAAGTTAGTTTCAAAATACAGTCTTGTTTATAGCAAACTATTCCTTTTTAAGGCTAACGCCAGATTAGATGCCCTTAGATTGTTTTACCTATTATTCAAGGTTATTTAGTTTGTCTCATAAAAGTCCCGCTTGAATATTTAAGATTTATGCTGGGGAGCACAAAAACAGGATACAGTCACATCAACAACTGGCTGGGAGGTTCACCAGCGATGAACTTCTAACACTTCAGATATTTTGTGGTAACAGCCCTTTGCACGCTTCATCCTGAGTCACCAGGGAAGAAGCTCCCTGCAGCCAGGCCACATTTCCCATGGAGGATGCGCCAGCAGTTACCAGGACGTGACCGATGCTCCGTGAACCCACATCTGAACAAACCCCTCAACATGTTCAGAGGCCACAGCCCAAGACATTTACAGCTGCAACATCCAATCATGAGGAGTCTTTAGCATCAGATAGAGAACACTTTTTTCATGTGAAAGATTTTGGATGTTAACAGAGGGTGGGAGCAACAGCTTTGCCAGTGAGTGGGTTTTGATATGAGTTTTGAGGGAAGAGAAGGGAGAATTCTTGGAGTGCAGAAAGCCTGAAATGCGAGGGTTTTTTTCCCCTCTCTAAATAACAAATAAAGGTATGACCACAAGGTTTGCCCATCTTGAGTCCCTCGGATACTGGAGGGAGATGATGAGTGATTAGAAACAGCTGAAATATTGCTTTAAATCTCAAATAATTAATTCTGTAGCAATTCCACTCTCTTCATAACTTCCTTTAATAGGAAATTTTCCTTCCACTGTCTGAATGCTGAAGACAACGTTTCTCTTATTATTATATGTCCAAAACTTGTTTTGAAACAAGTTTGTCAGATTGCCCTGAGTGATGCTGCACCTACCAAATTAAGCTGCAAACGCGAAGAGCCTGCACAAAGCACTAAACAAATCACTCCACCTATAGGAAACAGTTTGTAGTGCATAAGCACCCCCCAGGGCGGGATCACATCTACCTTCCCAGTGCCAGGGTTCCAACCTGGCAGGAAGGCACCGCTCAGCTGCTGAAAATAAACCTGGGACCACAACTAGAGGGTCTCAGGTGCTCTCTTCCACGACCAGCTTTAGCGATCTTCCAGCTTCTGGCTGGGAAGCAGCCTTTGAGGAAGCACCAAAGCGGAGGATTGTCCTAATAATCCTAAAGGACAAGTTGACACCGCAGAACGTATATGTGTGGGTACTAAATCACAGGTGAGGCACTTCACAGGACACCGGGAACCTGCGCGAGGGAAACCCCAACAATTCAAACCTTCTCCTGGGAGATAAGGAGACAGGAACACACATGAAATAGGTCTTAATCGTCTTGCTCTTGCTCTGCACAACACTGACTCATTCCTTCCATTTTGACAGGCTATATCCAGAAAAACAATGTTGGATGGTAGCAGTGTGTTGCTCACAATCTGGGTGGAGACAGAGCAAGATAGATCACATCTCTTTTTATAGATGTAGAAAGGCCAAGGGTCACAAACTATCAAGATAGAAGAAGGCATTTTTGTTTACTCCACAAAGCTGTTCAAGAAATAGGTACGTACTGTCCTGTCCTCTCCACCCTTTTTGTCTCAGTTACTTTGACACTGGGACGAGTTCTGGTCTCGCCTATCTGGAGATAAAAATGTGTGGCTGGTGTAGGTAACCTGCACTTGCATCTGCGAGCTCAGTTTGCACCCAGCTTGCTCTGCCCCTGAGCGGGTCAGGTGGGCACATTTCATCTGGGAGAGCTGGAGGATTTTTTTGAGACTCCAACCCAAAATTCACATGGGAACAATTCCTTAAAGCAGAGCCACATCCTCTTAATGGAGCTCTACACAGAGCGGAGAGGAGTGCTGAGAAGGTTTAGAAGTGCTGTGGATCAGGAGCGGTAACTGAAGGATGTGGCTGTTGACAGGAGAAGGGAGGGAGGTCCCAAGCAGCTTGGAAGAGTGAATCTCAGCTACCAGAAGGTCTTGCTGCTGTCCTGTTTTCACAGAATCACAGAATATCAGGGGTTGGAAGGGACCTCTAAAGATCATCTAGTCCAGCCCCCCTGCCAGAGAAGGATCACCCAGAGTAGGTCACCCAGGAAAGCATCCAGGCAGGTTTTGAATGACTCCACAACCTCCCTGGGCAGCCTGTGCCAGGGCTCTGTCACCCTCACAGGGAAAAAGTTTTTCCTAATGTTTTTGTGGAACCTCCTGTGCTCCTGCTTGCACCCCCGTTGCCCCTTGTCCTGTCATTGGACATCACTGAGAAGAGCCTGGCTCCGTCCTCCTGACACTTGCCCTTTAGATATTTATAAACATTAGTGAGGTCACCCCTCAGCCTCCTCCAAGCTAAAGAGACCCAGCTCCTTCAGCCTTTCCTCTAAGGGAGATGTTCCACTCCCTTCATCATCTCTGTGGCTCTGCGCTGGACTCTCTCAAGCAGTTCCCTGTCCTTCTTGAAGTGAGGGGCCCAGAACTGGACACAATATTCCAGATGTGGCCTCACCAAGGCAGAGTAGAGAGGCAGGGGGGGCCCTCTCGACCCACTAGCTACCCACCTTCTAATACACCCCAGGATGCCATTGGCCTTCTTGGCCATGAGGGCACATGGTCATCCTGCTGTCTACCAGAACCCCCAGGTCCTCCAGGTTCCCTATTTTGAGGATAACTTGACTCAAATGGCTGAGATAAGACTGGCACTTAAGCTTGGTGCTGTGAAAATATGCTGCAAGGTCCCCTGAAAGTTCATGGGGTATAAAGTGAGACAGGCAGCATGTGTTCCCGTTACACTGTGGCCATATACGAAGCTGCGGCAGAGCTGGACTTTGCACGTGGGTCTCTGGAAACCCAGCACCTCTCTAACCCCCAGCCCACCTGGTTTGCCGATTGCAGATGAAACGCTTTTCTCATGAACTGACCAAAGCCTCAATGCCACAAATGTTCAAAAGGCAGGGACACAAAACTGGCATTATCTCATGTAATGGAACAAAAAGAAGCACAGAGGTCTCTCCTGCAAATCCACAGGATTATGAATATTTTTAAGAAAATAAAACTAACCCAAAAACCTGAACACATGCAGTCTCAGCCCAGTCTGGAGTGTGCTGCAATATGTTCAACTTTACCCTTGGGGAAGGGATGGGAGAACAAATACCAAATGCCAGATGTTGTATACATTGCATAATGTATTACTGGGAAATAGTATAGGGATGAATTAATAGATTAATGTGAATAATACAAAATAAGTACTAATAAAATGCACAAATACAAAAAGAACAAACAGTTCTTATGCAAGAAGCTTTACTAGGGTGAGAAAATGTTATCTATAGGAACGAGAGGAAACTCCATCCCTTGTCAGGGTTTCAGCTAGACTGCACTAGTCTGGAAAGAGCAGTAATATACAATCATCAGGAATACTCCTAGGAGACTGATAATTCATATGACCTGGATCACTTTCCCATCTCTAAATAAACATCAGACTCTAGAAAATTCTGTTATAGTACCTTCTATTCACATACAAATGGGCTGCTTTTTGTCTTGGTAAGATAACTTGTCTGAAGGAAACTTCCTAACTGATTCACTTGAAGATTTTCCTAATGGTTAGATAAGAATTAAAACAAAAGATATTTTTTTATCTCACTGAAGAAAAAAATACTTTAATAGTGATTGCTCCGCTTCCAGATACTGGAACTTGTTGTAGAACAGGCCTATGACTGGTGTGTAGCTACACTTTGTTAGGTCACCAACTCCTACCAGGTGGAACTCTGAGTCACACAGTCCCCTGATACCAACAGCTATCATCGACTCCCCTTTAGCTCAGCATCTGCTTTCCATGGGGTAGAGCTCTGAGCCACATGCTCTTCCATGTGATGAATTTTTAAGTAACTACAGCTTGAAGATAACATCTGTTCTAAGAGGTGAACTTCTGAAAGACTTCAGGATAAAGTAACCAGCAGGTACTGAGACTGCATTTTAACAGATGCTTTCCTGGGCTAGTATGCCACTTACTTATAAGGGGCAAGGTCCATTGCATGCTTTAAACACTAAGATGTGATTTATGCAGAGGCAAACAGCTTGGTGCAGCATAGACTATCTTTTGGTGGAAACACTCGAAGTCATTGCTTGTTTTCCTCACCTCTATTTTTCTCCATTTTTCTTCCTGCTGTTTCCTGGCCCCGACATGACCACCTGAATACACTACGTAACAAAAATCACACCGAATCTGAGCCTGTTTCCCAGAGAAATGCTTGCGATGCCTGTTGAGAAAGGGTATGGCAAGAAGGGGACAGTGAGAGATGGGAGGAAGAAGGCAAGGAGAGAGAAAGGAGAAAGGCAAAGATGAAGAAAGGCAAAGGTACAGAAGGTAAGTTCCTATATGTTGCCCTCATGAATCCAATAGAAACACCTAAAAGAGTGCTGATACAGAAAGCCAGCAGAAGCAAGTGCACAAATACCAGCCAGCTGAGATATATCAAGTGGCTTCATCCTACTGCTGGGGAAAGAGCCGGGGAAGGGAAGGACAGATGAAGATGACAGTATTCCTGCGGGCTGTCGTATGGGCATCCCCGCACAGACACGAAAGTACATGGCTTCACGTTGTAGAACACGTTGAGGCTTTGAGCTTTGGGTTTCAGGGGGGGAACTCAGGGTATACCGTTTTGAGCATCTGACCAAGAGTGAGGAATGGAACAAACGGCCTGTGTTACTACTACTGCTGCCCATCAGCTGGTGTACACACCTACATAAATCAACTTCACCTGTCATAGCTGCAAACCAAAATGTTTTAACTGACCCTAGCATGAAGGTGCCTGCTTTCCAAAGTATTATGAGAGGAGTTTCAGCAAGTGCATGTTGATTAGCGATTCAGACAGGCTTAAACCAAGCCTGAGGTGCCTCTCAGCTCACACATAACAAATTCACAGTGACTGTATTGCAGTGACCATAATCACCACAGGGAGCGTAGTCATGTAAACCACCACAGCTTTGGTTTTGGCACTGACAGTCTTTGGTCAGTTATTTCCCAAAATATGTCATGGGCTTTCCTTGTAACACACACCGAGCAACTTTCCAATGTAATGTTTCCGTCCTTCTTTGGACCCCGTATTAATAAGAAATATGAATATTATAAAACTCCCTTGGGAGAGAGGACTGAGTTTCATACCTATAGCTACACTTTTTTTGTTGTTTAATCCAAGGGAGATTTTGACCATGAGCACAGAAGTTTTCAAGCCCTCTGCAACACTCTCTGGGAAAAAAAATAGACTCAGAGCCCCAGCCTGGTTTAGGCAAACTACCTTCTATTCCCTGTAATATTTTTCTGCCTTATTCCCCCACTGCTCTAGCACATGAGAATCACAGAGCCTGTTTTCAACACCAGCTGAAATTGTCCAGAGGTCACACATATTTTAGAAACCATTTCAACACCAAAGTTTTTTTCCCATATAAAGCAGCTAAGTGTCACTAGGCCTTTGTCTAACATGTTCATTCAGATTATGACTCAGAGGTAATTTTAAAAATAATTGTTGTATTGTCTCTGAATTCGGGGAAGGACCAAAGGCACAGGATGAATCAAATCTCATGTTTACATAGCATCATTTAGTGTGAAAAAGGTTCTATCATTCCATTTTGTGGTTTTAAAAAGTTTGGTCCTTACCTATTCAAAAAACAGTGGGTCCCACTTTAAACTGGGCCATTAGATACAAAGTAAATGTGAACAAATCCAACAGAAAACATGTAAACTTTACACACACACAGATGTTTGGCATACGTGCATGTAAATAGTGCATCTGAGGCATATGTATCCTTAAGCTGTGTTTTTGCGTGCCCTGAGTACTCTACCCTTGAATGAACTTTCCCTCAGAGCAAAAGTGTAGAGTTTTTTGTTTGTACTCATAATTTTTTTCCCATAAAAATATTTTAATGATTTAAGTCCCATAAGCCCCAGAGCTCCAGATGCATATTTTAGTTGTTTGTCACAAAAATTACCCGACGTAAAAAATGACCATCTTTTCAGCCAGAATGAGTCTGCACAATGCTTAATGTTAAAGTGAAGTAGAAGAGTTTTTCATTATCGTGAAATAAGTCTTTGTAAAAGTGACATTTGTGGAGCTTTAAAATGCTTTAAAAGGAATTAGGTCTCTAGAAAGTGAATTCCACTTCCTATCAAAGGCAGCAATAACCTTCATTAGGTTTCAGTGGTGTTTAGGTCTTACACAGAGATATAGTTTTTAGCTTTTTCACCTTTTGAGTTTCTGGAGTCTTGAACTATTACCATCCTACCAGTAACTCTTTTGGGAAGAACTATGTACCTACCGTACATTAACCAAACTCTCCTGCAAAGATAAGTTAATGAAACAGTCAGTTACGTTTTTCCTCAGTTGTCCTAATAGATTAGTGAAACTAAGCACTGATTTTTTTCAGAGGGACGCACAACACATTTCTCACGTGCCTGTGACTGCTGCTAGATCAAGCCTGTCTGGCTTCATATTTCTTCTCCTGGGAGCATCCAGCTACTTTGTCAGGGCCTGGATGTGGATGCAAGAAATGAACCCAATGCAAGTGCATGGATGGATGGAAATATATGCATGTGCTTCAGAACAAACTGGAATTGCACTGATTTCAGAGGGCAAAATTCACTGTAATTTCCCCAGGCATAGGATTTAGATGCACCTTGTACGGTCCTTTCTTCCAAACATACCTATCTCTACCTCTTGGTGGAGTGGACTAGCAGAGAGATCTGCTGGAGGGGACAGACTGTTTCAAGTCAGATGTAGTTACCAGAACCTCCACTTCTCCATACAAGATGACATCATTAATTATCTAATTCTTCTTCAAGGTGCTTATCTTTCAGTCTTTATTAATGATATTTTTTATTATTAATGATTTTCCCATTTTCCCTCATGATTTTCCCATTTTTTCCCTGTTTGCTTCTGGAGTTACTTGGGCAATGACCACTTCATTGCCTTTTGTCCTTTTCACCTTGGGATGAACTCAGATATGAAGAGTGATTTACCTAAAAGGGAAAGTTCTTGCAGTCTTCAGTTAAATATTTACTTATGCCTTTTTTGGTTTGCCTTGTCCTTGGTATTCCCAAGTCCTTTGAGACATCAGTATCAATTCCCACTGACTCTATAGACACTTCTCTCCTCAAGCAGGGTTACTCAATACGGTTTTGGATGCATTTTCTACTGCTTAACTTGACTGCAAATATTTTCGTATTTGTGTTACAAAGGCCAACAGAGACCTTGTGGACAATTTCCTCCTGTTCTTAGAAAAGTACTTGCGAGAGTGAGTCGGATAGAGACATTTCAAGCTGAGTTCAGATTGGAGTACAGGATCAGGCTGGGGTATTAACCTATATAAATCAGAGTGATTAAGAAATCAGTGAATGAAATACCTAGGTCACCCCTCATCACATCATATTTACTGAATATCAGTAAATGAAGACCAGTGCTGAGGTACCTTGATACGTCTTGGTTTTTCGTAAGAGGAAGCAAGGGAGAAAAAAGGGAAATTAGAGGAACACCATGGGCCTGAGATACATGAAAAGTGAGATCACATTCAAGACAATGTGTGGATGTGGGTCAGCACTGAAGAAGCTATGCCCCATACTCTGTAGCAGCATGTTAATTGCCTAGACTGACCATTTTCTGAACAGGGGGCATTTTGAGGCTGTGAAAAGGAAGAAGGTAGTATGCTGATGGGGAATTTCCACAGCCTTGCGGTTAGGGGGCTCCTTTGACACCCACGATGCCTCTACTCACAGGGACTTCACACAGCAGGGTCTTGCTCTCCAGCTGCTGTGACCTTTGGTGACTGCTCTAAGTACGATCTTCTTTGTTATTGTGAAACTGGTCTGTCTTCAGCTCTCTTCTCACATTATATTAAACTAATAAATACTTTTAAGGTCAGAAATGTTTGAGCCAGCTTTGAGTATAATAGATCATACAAAGTGAGAGTAGTTACCAAAGGCTGGAGTGACCAAAGGCAGCCCCTAGTGAGGACATCACTCATCTGGAACGTGGATGAATTCAGACATAGAGTGTAAATAAGAGCTCCCTTCCTGGCCCAGCTGGCTGATGCTAAGGTGTTACGTGTAAGGAGCAGCACAGGAAACAAAGGCACTTCCCAGGTGTCCTGTCCTGGCTGTTTTTTGTACTATACCAAGCAGGTAGATACACTCCAAGCCCCAGGAAGAAGAGTAGAATGCCCATCTTAAGAGTCTCACCAGAACTTCGTCTTTAATAAAGACTGCTGGTAATGAGGTGGTGGCAAGCTGTAGGAGGCTTTAGTCATATACTAAAATATTCCTTCTTAAGCATTAATGAGGACTTTTCTTGTAGTGTTATGCAGCCGCTGACATGGCTCCAAAGGTGCCAGTAGCACTCCAGTATTGGACTTCTGTACCTAAATAATTATTATGGTGTTTGAAGTCCATTATGAACACGCACTTTAATGTCTGCCATCCAGAAAACCATTTTTTTATACTCACAGCCTGTACATGTGGCCAAACAGAGCAGCTTTCCCGTGTTTTCCTCTCTTTTCAGTTGTAGATAAATCTCCACATGAGCTGGAATGCAGAAAGAACTGATGGCTCAGCCAGCATTCTGCCAGAGTCTTCACCTCCCCAAATGATTTAACATGACCAGAATTGCTCATGGTGAAAGGTAACACCCATGCTTTCTGGAATGCAGTGTGTATCATTTCTGCTTGTCCCTTGTCTAGAACTGACATTTATGTGGCAAACATACAACTGGGAAACAAAGCAGAAATATTACAGAACTGTCTCTAATATGTTTATGAACTTCCTCCTGTGTATTAAGTATAACATGTTTTTATCTCTACATTTGAGTTTACAAACCATAGTGATGCTGGTTTGCCTTTTTGCCTTTTACTGACTGACCAGTCAATCCACTGAAACTTAGGTATCGTCTGCCCAGCGTGTACCTACAGCTGAAACAAGAGGGAATAAACAATGCTATGAGGAAACAGAGTCCTCAGGTCAATCCTTTCCAGCATCCAAATTCTTTACACAAGGGGTACAGAGGAGCAAAGAGGTATTTTTTGCCTCTGTGAAAATGTGTGTACTGTCGATGTGTAGACCTGGTTAGGGTGGTGGCTGGCCTAGGCAATCCAAACCCTCCCATTTAGCTACTCATGTAGAAGCACCTCAGGATAGAAGGTATTTGTGTTTGCCTTGAACATAACTGATCACATTCCAGCCAGGCTCTCTTGAAGAAGCCTTGAACATGCCCACAGGCATGGAAAAGTATTTGGGAGGGACAGTGCTAAGCCTTCTCTGTGCCAATAAAGTTTGGGAAGCACACCGAAAATCACAGAGTCTGTGCTTTGACACAGCACCAAGCCCTTTGTGGAAATGTTTTCTTCCCCTGAAGGGGATCAGGCTGCTATCTACATATTACAGGCTTTCTTCCCCAGTGATGCTTTTCACAGTTTGCTTAATTGTTCCATGGAGCTTGTTTTTAAAAATTCCACCGGCTCCATCTGTACTACTAAATGCAACAGGCCAGTGACTGTTGCCTGGCATGAAGCCAAAGGGCATGTTGTGATTCACATCCACATGACTAAACTCTTCTGCCCCTAAAAACACTGTGGCCACACCCAGGCTGCCTAGTGGGAATGGTCCCAAGAATGTGCTGTTCTCTATACTATGCTCAGGTATTGTCTGCAAACTGATGCTAAACCATGTCAAGGGACCACGAAACAATATAGACAAGCATCTGCCAACGTTAGAACTAGTGTTGTGGCCCTGTTTAATTTACCAGTCTAGACATAGCCATTACTGCCAAGATTCTATCAGGATTTTTGAAAGGGCTAATGCATTTGTATGGCTAATAAGAATATCCAGAGGAACAGGAAAAATATTTCAAAAGCAAAAAACAGAGCCAGATCTGGTATTCTGGCAGTGATAAAGTGCTAAGTTCCTCTGGCAAAAGAATACACAGAACTGCTTCTTGCAGGGTTGCTGGTATCCTCCCCAGCAACACCTTGTGCTGCAGGTTCTTGAGAAGAGGATGCTGGACATAGTGGCCCTTTGACCACTCTGCTGTGGCACTCCTGGTGCTCACTGCGATGCAGTGTTACACATGTGGTAAAGGGCACAGAAAGATTATGAAAATACTTCTCAGGATCTCTGATTTCCTTGATCTGAACAGGGTAAAGCTCAGAGCTGGAAGCTGACTGGCTTTTGCCCAGTGCTGTATCCAGATCAGCAGCCCTGCGGGCTGAATGAAGCGGTGCTGCTGCACACCTGGCTTGGCACAAGCGTGGATTTGGTTTGTAAGGCAGTTTTACTGCCTGGCATCTTTATACCTGTGGGAAGTACACTGCTAAATCGTGTCTGTCATGACTTTTGAACTGACCTCTTCAACTGATGCCCAGCTTCAGCATCTTTCTTATGTTATCTTAGTTAAATCTAAATAGACAAAGACTTTTAGTCTCTCCCATGCACACACAGCTCACCTGTGTCCTTTCTCTTACCTCCAGGATGCAACTCAGGATCTTCTTCCAAACATGTCTGTGGTGTGATGAGTTAAAGAGTTTTAACAACCTCCACTTGAGCTTCCTTTTGTGAAAATCCATGAGAAACAGCAGCCAAAGAAGAAAAGGCCAAAGCAGCTGTGCAGAAATGGCACCATGGGCACACACAGCCAGCAGAAGAACTGATTCTTATGGCAGCCAACCCACATGATTGCTTGTCACGTCCCACTCAAGAGAGAGGGACAAGTGACTTTTAGATTCGCAATACACCAGCGGCGTGGACAACGGTGAGACGAGTCTCAAGGCCCAAACACAAACATTTATTAATTTATCACAATGTATAGATCGGGCTCACGTCGATTGTAATTCAAAAGCACGATAGGGCAGACAATATAACAAAAATCCAGGAAAAAGGCTAAATAAACCATGCACTACAACAACTTAATGACAAGGAATAATAAAGGACATCTAAACACGTTAAGTCAGACGATATTACACTTAAGCAATGCACTACAATAAC
>NW_009717726.1:0-1134 GCF_000703405.1 Apaloderma vittatum
CATTAAGTGAATAAGTCAGCGTTGGAAGGAGGAATTTTTCCACATAGTCTAAATTTTTCTTCAAAAGATCTGTTTTTAACTTTTCTATAGTGAAACATTTCTGTACTTAAGTTTCCTCTGATTCATTTTCTTCTGCTTCTTGAGGTTTTTTTCCTCAAATGTTGCAATGTAAATCATACAGAGATAAATCCTGAAATAATCAGAATTTTAAATGAGCATCATCTAATTATCATTCTGCTATGGCACAATGTAGAAGTAAGTGTCTGATACTTTAAAAAATGACCTACAAGTCAATGGGAGGAAAAAAACGGGGGAGTTGAAAAAACATGCTGAGCCTTCTCATTAAATGCAAAAAGTATTTCTTGGTTCTTCAGGGAGACTAGTGTAAGAAAAGTAATTCATTATGAGACATTATTGGGCTAAGAAAATGCTTAATGCCAAAGTAACAGAGAAATAAAACTGACATTGGATGAAACCATCTTTGAGATGTCTTCCCATGAACTTTTCATTAAAACGCTAAACATCACATGCTGCAATTTATTCTCTTGTATATGGTTGCAGTTGCATATTTGACAATGCATAGATTAACTAAAAAGCTAAGATGTTCTGGTCTCACCATTACATTCACCTTCTAGTTCCCTATAGTGGTATTGGGAACTATTTTTTTCCCGGCATGGCACCACTGATTCATGCCAACTCCCTGATGTCCAATGCAGGAGGCAGAGAACAAGACAGACAGCCCAAGAGAAGGTGAGTGTACCCATGTGGTCTAACCGGCCTCAGTGTTTTCTCTATCACAAGGACTGCAGCTATCCTGATTAAAATATATGTAAAGGAGGGTAAAGCACTTATTTAACTGTGAAATTTGCCATGTTTTAAACTACAGATTAGCAATAGAAGTCTAATTCTACAACAAAGTCTAAGTGTATCTTAGATGGAACACTTAGTAGGCAGTATATATAACTAAGATTTTTTTGTTCCCAAATAATCTGAGTTTGTTCTTCATTTTCAGTAATGTGATGAAGGCCATATATAAATTTATTACTACTTACAGTTTGCTTATATACTACTGCTTTGAATGACTATTCAGCTTTGAATGACGGCTATTCATAACTTACTCTTTATGCCACCTAC
>NW_009717727.1:0-590 GCF_000703405.1 Apaloderma vittatum
TGGGTCAGAGCCTCTTCTTTCCACTGAGAAGCAGGTTAATTTATTTTGCAGAGATGATTTATTCTGCCCACAGTCTAGCGAGTTGAGAACTTTTAAGTAATATTTGACCACTACGAAAGAGCTGATGGTTGATGTAAGAGGGAAGGCTGTTACCCAAGGGAAGATGCTGCACCAGGAGGCCTGGTACTTGCTGCCAGTGACCGTGCCGGATGTGCAGGATGTCCCCTGTCACCTCGGGGGGTGGTGGGAGGAGGACGAAGGGTCCCTCGCACACGGGTTTCGCTTTGCTTTACAATAAGAAGGAAGAGAAACTCCCTCTGAGCAGGCGTAAGCTTCTGCAGGGAAGCAAGTGACGACTGTAAACCCCCACCCCCTCCAACCTCGATGGCTTTTCCTTGGGGATGCCCTCTGCAAGGCTGAGCCTCCCTGGGCCCCATGCATGGCTGGGATTTGACTTAAAAAAAAAAATAAAAAATTAAACCCCAGCTCTGTTGTCCTCATCGCCTTATGCCCTCTCATAAAGCACATCTCTGTTCCCAAGGGCTGCGTTAACATCAGCTCAGATATCAAAATTGTTTTTTTTCTTTTTT
>NW_009717727.1:1080-4653 GCF_000703405.1 Apaloderma vittatum
AAAAGAAAAGAAAAGAAAAGAAAAAAGAAAAGAAAAAAAAAGAAAAGAAAAAAAAAGAAAAGAAAAGAAAAGAAAAGAAAAGAAAAGAAAAGAAAAGAAAAGAAAAGAAAAAAGAAAAGAAAAGAAAAGAAAAGAAAAGAGAGAAAATACAAAGAAAAGACAAAACAATCCCCCCAAATCTCCCAAGGATGGTGCTCCCAAAGAACCCTCTGCTGCGAGGAGCAGAAATTCCCCATGGGTACCAGGAATTCGCTGCAGCCCCCTGCCGCAGGCTGAGCAACCAAAATCCCAGCCCGGAGGACACAGCAAAGAGGGACGGGTACCCAGAAAGCACCAGGTGACAAAATACAGATCGCCCGTGAGCTCAGTAACCACGCAAGGCCTCTCTCTTTTAAAAATGTCATTTAATCCGTTAATTGCACAGCGTTGCCATCATACACACCAGCACGACACCTCGGAAGGCGGGACACAGAGCCAAGGAGATGCAGTTACCCAGAAACACGCTTTTTTCTTAAAAAAAACCCCAACCAACAACAAAACCAACTCAACAATCCCCTAAGGATGGGAAGGGAGAAAAAAAATAAAAAAAACAGTGGTAGGTGACCGGAATAACTAGTTCTCTTCAGCAAGTTAAAGGCACTTAGCAAGGGAACAAAACTCCAGGCTGCCTCACGCCGGTGCCCTGCGAGCTGGACCCTGGCGGGGAGCGATGCCGGGGACATCCGGGGTTCCTCGGGGGCTTTCTTCCTTTATTTATTTGGGTTTTTTCCCCCTTTCTTTTAAAGCTGAGAGCAAACTTTTTGTCATTTGAGGCTTTTAACCGCTACCCCGACAGCTCCGCGCCCCGCAGGGACGATTCTGCGAGCGCAGCGAACGCAGGACGCGGCGTTGTCGGGGCAGAAATAGAAATCCCAGCGCGTCCTTCCCCTCCCCAGCATCGAGCCAACAGGGAAACTAAAACCCCCGATACAGAGAACTTCTTTTTCTGCATAGATTTCAAAAAAAAAAAAATTAAAAAAAGCAAAACAAGAGTTTACACTGTCTGCAGGCGAGGGTTCTCCACCCTAATCCTAAAATCATCCAGCCAAAGATGCTTTTGTGGTGGTTTTTTTTTTTTCCCAAGATGGCTTTGGGGGGGGTTTTTTTTTTTTTCTGCAGGAAAAAAAATTGCCTGGGGACACTGTCGGGCAGGAACATGGGACACAGTCCCCCCTGAGGGCTGTGGGACAGGGGTTGTCTGCTGGAAACCCCCTGGAACAACTCCCAGGGAAGGAAAATCAACCCGAAGTGAATCCAAACCCCTGTTCCTCAGCCCCATCAAATCCCATCGAGGGCTGGTGCTTCCAGAACCTGCACTTTCAGAAAAAAATCCACCAAAGATCGAGGAGCATTAAAAAAAGAAAAAAAGTGAATTTATCAAGTACATTCTAGGCAGGGCAGGGATGAAATTTTCATGTGGCTCACGCTTTCTGGAAAACACCCTGAATAAGTCATCAGCCAGACCCTTCGTTAAAATGAATTTGCCCCCGAGGATGAAAGAATTCAAATGTGAATTAAATCAAATAAATGAGGGATGGAGACAGAGTTATTTGTCTCCCCATGTCCCTCCTCTGGTACATGCAGAGCCCTGGTGAGCCCAGCCCCAAGGCAGAGAGGTGAGCGATACCCATATATAATACATTTAATATGCTGCTTAGACTTTTAACATAGATTTTTTTTTTTTAATTTCTGACATTGGTGAGTCATTTAAATATTTATCCTGGACAATAAAATATAAATATATATATATTAAAAAAAAAATCCCTCTACGGTACGTGCCTGCTGATTCTAACAATAATTACAATATTAGGGCCCGATGAATGTTATTCTAGAAGAATTTCTTAAGTCCATGTCATACATCCATTATGAAAGTACAAATAAATAACTTTACAAAAATCCCGTCTTCTCGTCGTAGTTTTATGTGATTGGCAAAAAAACCCAACCAAAACAACCGACCAACTTAAAAAAACCACAAAAGGCTCTTTCTGGTGATGACAAATTAGGAATTGCGCATTGAGTTTGAGGAATACGTTACCGGTGCATCACCAAAGTCAACCACTAGGCAACAAAAAGACGTATCATATGAAACAATTTTTTTAATTTTTATTTTACATATTTATACATAAAACTTTCAAGGTAACTCTCTGAATCCAACCGAATGTTAATAGCACATCTAAAAATGAATGTCAGGTAGTCAACATTCACAAAATGTTGAAAACTGATTAAAATATACATATTACTGAACGCTACAACTTCACTACGAGGCAGGCATGTATTTTTTCTTTTTGACTTGTATAGCACCGTCAAGTACAGTTTCTTTATTTTTAAAACTACAGTGGAGAATAAAAAAGTAGTCAATGGTAAAATATCGTTCAACTGAAAAAATCTCTAAACAAACAAAAATAAAGTTAAACTACCCTCTCTCTTCTCGCCCGTGATTTATAAGTACTGTACATTTTTTTTTTCCCGTAATAATATTATTAAAATGCCTGATATTTAGTGGCACGAGTAAAAAAATTAAAATAAATTAAGAAGCAGAGGCCAATCACTGGACATAAAGCTTCAGACATGGTCAATGACTAACACTGTTTTTTTTCTCGTGCGCCACCGGGGATGTCGGCGCTGGGACACACACAGAAGCAAAACGAAGCCTCGCTCGAACGCTGCTCCCGCGTTCATTTCGCCGGCATCTTCTCTGCCATGTGCTTCTGCTGGCTCTCGGCGTGTCTGGGGGAAGGAGAGAGAAGACGAGTTACTCGCTTGCGGACGCCCGGACGACGTGCGAGGGGTCGGGCTCCGAGAGCAGCGAACCAAAAATAACATTTTCTCCCCAAGGGAAAAAGAAAGAAAGAAACAGCCACCGGGCGAGGGATGTGAGGGCTCCTTCCCGGTGGGAGGGTGCAAGAGGAAATCCTTCTCCCAAGTGGTTTTGGGTCAACTGGGATCGTCTCCTCCCCTCCCACCGCAAGGAGCGGTGCGTTCATGTCCGACCGACATCCTGACCGGCTTCCAGATGAATTTCATGTACTAAGCTGCCGTTAAAGTCATTTAGGAGACAAAGCGTTTCCCGAAGCCCAGAAGGACAAACAGACGCAAGGTGGTGTTGGTGCTTGTCCACGGATCCAGCTCCAGCCCCATCCGGGTTCCTTCCCTTCCAGCACTTGCTCTTCGTTAGGGGGAGCAGCGCCAGTGTCTTGCAAGACTGAGAATCACAAAATCATTCAGGTTGGAACAGACCCCATGGATCATCCAGTCCAACCACTAACCCTACTCTACCAATCTCACCCCAAATCATAGTTCTCAACCCCAGATCTCAACGACTTTAAAACACCTCCAGGGATGGGGACTCCACCCCTCCAAGGGCTGACTGTGAAAATATTTCTCCTAATGTCCAGTGTAACCCTCCTCTCTTGCAGTTTGAAGCTGTTCCCATTGTTCTATCACTCATTACCTGTGAGGAGAGACCAGCCCCAACCTCTCTGCAAGGTCCTGTCAGGTGGCTCCAGAGCGATGAGCTCTCCCCTCAGCCTCCTC
>NW_009717727.1:4933-10880 GCF_000703405.1 Apaloderma vittatum
GTTTCCCCCCACAAGCCGGGCTGCCGCTGGCCTTCTCGGCCCCCTGGGCACACGCTGGCTCCTCTTCAGCCGCCTGTCGATGAGATGCCCCAGGTTTCTGCCAGACAGAGAAGTGACAACCCGCCTGCTTGTCCCCGAGCAGCCCAAGAAAAGCTCCCCAAACCCCTCAGGGCCACCCCGGCTGGTGGAAACTTCTCCCAGGAAGAGCATCGACCAAACCTCAACCGGCTGCTACGCAGCACCATGATGTTTTAAAACAGAAACCAATTTAGGCCTTGTTTTAGGCAAGCTCAATGCTTCAGTTTCGAAACCGCAGTCTGGGTGTGCAGACAATAACCAGGGCACCTGCTTTTTTCCCCACACTTCCAACGTTCCTTCCCGTTTCTGCAGCGTGTCATGAGTTATCTCAAAAGCCTCTCAAGCCTTGCTGCCCAGGCGATGGGCGTCCTTTGGGAAACCCACAGATATCCTGCAAGTCTTGCCATTTTATCAACTATTGGAAATTAATATTTCAGTGATTTAGAAATTCTCCTGTCAGTCAACTCCTCCTGACGGCAGAGGCTTGCCGCAGTGAGGAAAGCACGGCAACATGAGGAGCTGCTTGCATTTTCCTTTGATGCTCTGGGGGTTGGCAGCATCGCTCTTTCCCAGGCTCTTTTCAGGCTTCAGAAAGGGGAAAATCCAACTCAAGAACAACACCTGTGTTTGGGAAGCTCTTGAAAGCTCCAGAACGTGAGTGCCTTGATTTTTTGTCTTGGAGGAGAGAGCAGCATCCTCCTCATTCCTGCCCTTTGACAGCAAAAGCTTTAGTACCAAAAATCCCCAAGGCAAGCTGGGACCCTGCAAGGAGAGAGAAAAAAAAACCTCCTGAGGAGCCTCCTTCACCTGGTCAGGTCCTCGATGTCCACCAGCATGGCGTCCTGCTCCGTGTGCAGCTCATCCCGGATGAGCAGCAGCTGCACCAGCTCCTCGTTCAAGCCTGGGGAGAAAACGGGGTGAGTTTGTGATGAACCTCGTTTGGGATCTGCTACACCATCCTTCCCGCACCGCGCTGGACGTAAGCTGGTGTGGAGAACCAGGAGGAACCTCCCCAAAGGATGCGTGTTTTTAGGATAAACCATAACCCACTGCAGGCAAACACCTCCCTTCTTTTTGGACCTACAGCCACCAGAGAAGTCTACAGCCCAAATGATTAATTAATTAATTAATTGACTGGGAGACAGAGATCCCTTGCGGGAAGTAAAGCTTGGACCTTCTGGAGAGAGCAAAGACAGACCAAGTGATGCAACCTGCAGGCAAATATAAGTATCCACAAAACATGCTGAAGCCCCGTTAAGAGTGGATTTACTCTGAGACGGAAGGTTTCTCCACTTTTGGGTGGTTTTGATGCCACGGCGTGGTGTCACCCAGCCAGAAAGCCACAAATGACAGGTGCTCTCAGGACAGGTAGACATCCCAAGGCTATTTTTACTCGACCAGGTTTTGAGTTATGAGTGGGGTGTTCAGTGCTGGCACAATGTCACAACCCTCCTCTCCTACGGAGCCGAGCGAACGTTATAGGAGAAATGGGAAAAAGGAAAGAAAAAAGCCAAAGGAGCCAAATCTGGAGGGAACTTCATCTCCAACTCCATCTCCAACTCCAATCTGGAGGCAACTCCATCTCCAACTCCATCTCCAACTCCAATCTGGAGGGAACTCCAACTCCAATCTGGAGGGAACTCCAACTCCAATCTGGAGGGAACTCCAACTCCAATCTGGAGGGAACTCCATCTCCAACTACCGTGGTGTGCCTTTTCCACAGACTCTTGTCATCGTACATCTACCAACGCTTCTATGTGCATCCTGGAGAAATATTCTTAATTAAATGGGCCATATTAAAGAACAATTAAGCAAGTGTCACTTACTTTCTATCTGCGAGTGGAGATCATTGACTATCACCTGTAGCTGCCCAATAGTCATGTCTCTTAGATCGGTGGGTTTTAAACTTCTCTTCATCAGGCATTCGCTTATATGAGGCATATGTGGCAGCTGAAAAACAAATTTGCAATTCTCTATCATTTTCCTCTAGCTATACCTGAACAGCGGCCGTTTGTATTACTTGCATCCCCCCCCTCACGAGCGTGCATCGACGATTCCACCGGGAGCTCAAACATCCACACAACGTTTGACCCGAATCTCCAAACCCACCAACGCGCTGATGTTACCCCCCGACGCCGTCCCACGGCTCCCACTTACGAGATCCGCTACGGGCGACTTCTTCCTGTTCTGTTTTTCCACCTCGACCTGCATTTTGGCCATGGGCTTGGCCATAGCCAAGGCCATTTTGGCTTCAGCTTGGAGTTTCTTTTGCCTGGTGAGGAAATCCATGTCGTCGAGGGACTCCGACTCTTCCTCCGTCGTGTCTCTGTCGGAGTAGGACGAGCTCTGCTTGAAAAAGAAATTTGCTGTTGGCTTCATGTGTTTTTGTGCCCTTACAAGCGGTATCATTTTTACAGAAAGGGTGAAGAGCACAATATTTTTTTTGTCGTAATTTTAAGCCTCAAGATTACCTTTAAAAATCAAAAGTCATTCCCAGGCAGGCCCCTTTGGCTATTAATAGCAACTTGAGGACTTTATAAATGGAAAGTGGAGCCAAGCAATTCAATAGGTGTCGACGGGACGGTTAAGCTGGAGGGAAACATCTTGGGCCACAGTGTTACATTCACGAAGGAAAAGAAAGCAGAGGAAAGCTGGTGGGAGCTGATACCACTTTGTATCCATTACTGCCCTGATAATTATCAAAGCCAAAAAGAAAAGGAGGAAGGAACAACCTTCACACAAAGGCATCTGCTCTGCAGCAGCTCTGGGCTAGCCGGGGGTGATTTGCTATCTGTCCCTCAGCATCTCGCATTTCTTGATGGCTGAAGATGCTGCTCTGGATTTAGTGGTGGTTTTTTTTTAATAGGATCAACTCTTTATCAGCTGCCATTACAGACACCCTACGGCTTCCACGCTCCAGAGCCTCTACGGGATGGTTTCCCAGACCCACCATGGGCGACAATGGCGTGTCCAGACTGGTTTCCGTCTTGCTGTCATCGGCGTCGCTGTCCTTGTCGCTGCCGCTGTCGTTCACGAAACAAATCTGCAGATTCATCCCACTTTGTAATCTGCGGGGAGGATGGGGAGGTGAGGGGAGAAAGGAGTGGTGACACCACAGCCCCCACCCCAGCACCAGCAACCCCACAGGTTACACGGGCAAGACGCTGCGGTGCCATTGGCACTTTGAAAGGATGTTGTTGTCCTGATTTAGCATTGGCCTTGGGAAAAAACAGCTATTTTCTTTTTATTTTTTCCTTCTACCACCTCAAGAAGATGGTCATCCCCACCCAAAAACTGAGCCAGGACCAGCAGCCCGTGCTAGCAAGCTCCTGTTGAGTCCTGTTGAGCTGCAACTCAACTGGAAACTCTGTGGCACAGGGTGACGACGATGCTTCTACCACCATCTACTGATGGACTTCAGAATTACTCAGCTACTGCAGGGCTTTTGTCACCACGGGTGGTGGCTGTATTACTCTATTAAATAAAATACTGTAGCTCAAGTATATACAAAATATAGCAAATATGTTAATATACAAAATAGCTTATATGTAAACATGTAAGTATATAAAACCACATAAATACATATAAAAATATTATTATGTTATAGAAAATAACGTGTTAATGGCTGAAACTAATTATTCAGAAAGGTAATAAAGCCTGTTTGCAGCCAAGAGGCACTACTGTACCACAAGAGATTAATACCATGTTTTCTGGACCCCCGCACATTGATTTAGCCCACGTTAAGACCCCTCGAATTCACCTCTCTGGGACTAATTTTCTCCAGAAGCGGATGGCACACCAAGCTCTAGGTGGACCCCACAGCTCCCTCTGCTCCAAGGAGCCTCAGGGAGCAAAAAAGGGAATTTTTTTGGACAAGAAGGTGTCTGTGGAAGCCCTCGTTGACTCTCCCTTTGGGGAGCAGCTCTGCAGCCGCCAGCTGAGCTCTCCAGGACGATTTGCCCACCTGCCACCATGGCCAGGCCTTTTTGCCTCCTACAGAATCTGCTCAGGCTTTGCACATCTTCTAAGTTCATTAAAAATTAATGCCAGAAACTGGAGGTTTCTGACGTCAACACTATCAGCCTTCCCGGTGCATCACTCTCCATCACTACCTACCATGGGGTGTCCCTCCCTGACACGTTCTGCTGCCTGTTATTCCTCATTCCCAGTGGAGGGGCTTATATCAGTACTTACAGGCAGCAAAATCTTATTTTCCATATATTTTAGTGGAATTTCTTAGTCACTATTACCATAAAACAGACGGCATTAATAACTGGATTTTTTTTTTTTTATGATGAGGGTGATGAAACACTGTCACAGGTTGCCCAGAGAGGTGGTGGAATCCCCATCCCTGGAAACATTCACGGCCAGGTTGGACAAGGCTCTAAGGAATCTCATCTACTGGAAAACATCCTTGCTCCTTGCAGGGTGCTTGGACTAGATGACCCTGAAAAACCCAAACCATTCCATGACTTTTTGCTCTAATTCTGCACAAGCTTTTAAGCCGCCGAGGACAGACAGGGGCACCCAGCCATGCACAGGCGCGGTTCCATCTCGTACACAAAGGAGAGCGACCGTCCTGCAAAGGTTCCTGCAGGTCCTCCAGCAGCCATCGTGCGATATAAAGGCTTTGCCTGGGCTGTAAATCCTAAAGGAATGCCCGAGCGTTCAGGTACAGCTGGCAATTTCTCGTGGCACAGCTGCCAAACCCTGCCGCGCGGCGTTAATTAGACCCGTGCTGTAATTACAAGACGGCGGCTCTGGGTTCAGCTTGTAACTACACAGAGAGAAACTGTTTTCCCTTTCAAATGGCTCGCAGTTCAATTTAATCTCACAATTGTACCTCTCTGGTGTAATAGCAGTATCCCTCCTGGCTTTCTGCCTCTCTAAAGACTTTTTTCTTCTCCCACACCATGGCAACAGGTAGATCTTCGCTCCCAATGTGGGAGGCGTTCGATGCTTTCCAAGTGCCACGGGTTACTCCCCAGCAGCTGAATATAAACAAGCCTTTCTGGAGTACATTTGATGGAGAAATTTTAAAAATTAGAATAAACGAGGTATGCAACGTGCCAGCCCTAGGGATGGAGCCGTGACCAGCAAGCAGAGCCTGTGCAGAGCGTGTGGACATGGGGGCAGCCACGTTAAAGCTCATTTTTTTTCTGTTCTCTAGTGCTTTCTGTGCAGGAGATTAATTGCTCTCTGCTGCCCAGCTGTCACCAGCGCTAGCTATCAGCATCAGACTGGTTTCCAAGGGGCTCCTGCCTCCTGAGCCACCAAAGGAAGATAAGTTTGCACCAACTCGTGGCTTTTCACCAACCTGACCCACGGCTGGTGGGACCATGGGACCACCCTCCAGCCCTGCCCTGCTTCGGACGTGCACGTCTGGCATTAAACCAGGCATTCAGACCTTAAAATCTTTGGTGTTTTGCAACTCAATCTAAAGGATTCCTTGGCAGGGGGGGGAAAAATCAACTCTTTTCATGACAATAACTCCTGTGTATTCACGATACCTCCAGCACCATTCTCGGTCTGCCCAAGGCCAAATGCAATGCTCAGTTCAGGGCAGAGATCCAAAATGAAAACCCGATGGGAAGCTAACGCAAGAACCTTCAGCTCATTCGCATCCAAATATCTCTTTCTACACGGTTTTTAAACCAGTGTTTTGGGGTGGCGTTTACAACGATTTACGCAACACACAACGATCGCGTTGGGCGCAGAACGTGTTGTTCCAAAACGAGGAAAATTCAGGAACGTGGTTGTGAGCAAAGACTGAGAGATCCTCTGAAGAGCAGGTCTCAGCACGTCCTTCTGGAGGCACCTCACACTTGTCAGCCTCCAGAGAGGCTCTGGGCGGCAAAACCGCCCTCCA
>NW_009717727.1:10917-14462 GCF_000703405.1 Apaloderma vittatum
GGCCATCGGCGAAGAAACTGCCCAGAGCCAACTTCTGCCTGATGGACTCCCGCTCATTCTTCTGGGCCTGAAAGGGAAAGGCGACGAGAAAGGATGAAGCTCCAGGGAGGAGAGTTCGCACCGGCCGAGTATCCCCCTCAAGGTGTTGCCCACCCTTGGGTGGACCACAGAGCCCAGCCCTAAAGGGAAGCCCACCTGCACCTCCATCTCTCTCTCCCCACATATTGATAGATATCCATCTCTACACACACATACACCTGATGTGCCCCTAATCCATCTATTTATATCTGCACCTATAGCCATACACAGCCACCGAAACCACGCTCGCCCCATCAGCATCCTCCGCTTCCCCGAGCAGCCTCCAAACCCACACGATCCTTCTTCCCTCGACATGCTTGGAGATGTATTTTTAACCGCTGCCATCAAATTATCCACAGCTTTAAAAAATGCATTTTCACACGTTTTATTTTTCTTTTAAATAAAGGCCGGCTGCCGAGGGGTTTAAAGTTAATCACCGATCGATGGCTTTCAGAGATGTCTGTGTAAAATAATCGATGTGCAATAAATAAAAAATCACAGATCTAGATTCAAAATTAGTACCAGTGCTGTCCCGGTGTCTGTCACTAATGGATTATGTGCCAATGCTGACAACCAATTCATACAAGGCAACAACGTATTGATAGAAAGAACATTTGAAGCCCACAAACATGTCATATTAAAATAACACATAATACCCGATCAGGAATACACAGGAAAAGGAAACAGCAGGCAAGCACGGGCTCCTTCCGCGTTGTTAATTAATACAGCTGTGCTTCCCATATTTCACTAAGTAAAAATAAAGCACCTTTTTTGATACAAGGAACCGAGATGTAACAGAATGCATATTATTAACTTAAAATAGCTAACGATTTAATTCCAACTCCGGCGCTAACTACACACATTACGTTATCACACTGTCCATTATATTGTCAATCCCATACCAAAAGGCACACCTCATCTGTAGTCCAACTCCTTTTACAGAAAAATATTTGAAATATTAGAGAGAACTCCCACGGCGTCAAATGGTATCGACTTTTTGGGTTCAGCTTTCCGAGGTTCCACCAGACCACCCAGACATCTTTTTCTACTTTTTTTCAGGTTTCAATAATCGATGCCTCGATCACACGAATTAGATTAGAAGAAAAATAAGCAGAAGCGAGCGAGAAATATTTTGGGGAGGAGTGCAAGCCGAGACAGAGTCGGTTCCTCGCGCCGCCCATCTGGCGATGCTCGCCGGCGTTGCCCTCGCCACGTCCCTCAAGCACATCAATATTTCACGAAGGCGCCGAGACTTAGCCAGCCCGTTTTTCCAACTCGGGTGATCCTCTCCCACATCTTCCCGTCCGCTCCTGCTTCTCCTCGTGTTCTGACAGAAATCCCGCAGCACATCTCCACCAACCCGGCTGGGACCGCTCCCCACCCCAGCAGCATCCCTCCTTACTCCGTGTGTGCTGAAAACTGCTCTTCTTTGCATTAAAATACACAGAAACTCAGGCACACTTTCCCTTATTCACCCCTTTCAGATGGGGCTGTCTGTAAAGATAATTTTTTTAAATTTTGCTTCCGTTCGACAGCTGCACATTTAATCAACATTCAATTATTTTTCTCCACCAGGTCACTCCTGAGGATGCTAAATATCACCACTCCCAGGACTGGGCTCAGAATGTCCCGTTATAAACCAGACACTAATGCCCACAAAGAAATCAAGAGACCTATTTGTTATTATAAACCAGGGACTAGTTACTAAGAAATAGAATATACCTAAGGGACCTGGACTTTAAGCTTCAGATAAATCACTCCACAGCTGTAGTATATATCCTGAGCTAGGGACTGAAAACCATAAACCAAGAGGGAAAATTGCAAGTGGTTTTTTGACTATCAAATATACTTACTTGGTATATAAAAAAATAACAGATCAAACATGCAAAATGCAAAGGCAGCGGCAAGAAAACCGTAAACAGGTGTTTAATTTAAATGTGTATTTTGACACTGAATCGAAAACTATGTATTTCTGAAAGAGGGGACCGGTGTGGAGCTGAAGTCTGGGTCAGAAAATTTTATATAAAAAAAAAAAAAGCAGCCTTTTGGTTTTTTGGGGTGGATGTTTTCCTTCTCGCCGCTGACCTTCCAATTCGGAAGGGCAGTCGGTACCTTTGTTTTCTGCACCCGAACACAAACACAATGCCAGAGTCTGGCCGGGACTGCCTCACACGTCAAACGCTTTTCCGTCCCAGCGGCGGCAAATTGCCAGCAGAGGTTCAGCCTTTCCCCGCGGCCGACTCAGCAATTTTGGTTAATTATCGCTGTTTACATACATATCCCAATCACCTCCATGGCGGTTTGCGGATCACACGCGACCGTTTGCGCTCTTCGCCACCTGTGCCTGCACCCAGTCAGTCCCCTACACCAAAAAACCCCTTATTTTTGCTGAATTTAACCCACACATGCCTTCTCCCCACACAATCCCACCCCCGGGGGCATGAGGAGCTCTCACCAATATTGGGGGCTACCCCTGACCCCCCTCGATGGGGGATGGAGAGCAGACACCCAGGCAGCAGGCACCAGATTTCTGCAGTTTTCTGGGAAAACGAGCAAAGCCCGTACTACGTTATTTAAATAACCAGAGAAGTAGCAGCAGGACTGCTGCTTTCACCACGCGCCACTCCTGATATTTAACTTTATTCCTTACAGACATCACCCAAAACAGCACAGAAAATCGCACGTAGAAGCATTGAGGCTCCTCGTCATGCCGGTGGGTGCTGGGGTCACCCACCCATAACAAAACCGGTGCGGAGCCCTTGGCTAGCCCCGGGACACAGCCAGGCCACCAAGGCTATTTTTGCCAGAGGCTGTCATTACCAACCACGGACAATTACTATATTTAAAGTTCCAGACCCATAGGCAGCGCCTTATTTTATCTCCGTAAAGTACAAGGGCTATTCTTGGATTCACAAAACAGAAATCGCCGCCACTGAACGGTTGCTTTTATATCCTTTTTCTTCATGCTGGTAAACGCAGAAAGAAAAAAACAAACCCAAACGCCAACTCAAACACGCGTATCTCAAGCCACGTGGCAAATTGCCTTAAAAACTTGGGGTCTTGAGGTATGAGAAACATCTCTCCATGTTTTCTTTACCATAAAGTGATATGGAAATGTAGCAAAAGGAGGGTTTGCTGGCTCCTTATACGTTGCTGAGCGCTCCCCTGCTCTGGCACCCATCACCCATCACCCGGAGGGGATGTTGGGCAACATTTCGCTGGGTGCCCCCCCCACTGCCAAGAAGCCATCGAAAGGCTCCTTTCGGTTCGGTCCCTTACCTTTTTGGACCTCCCCTCGCCGGCCGGCGCGGCTGCTTTCCTGATGACGTCACCCATGCCATCACCCTCCCGACTCATCTCCTTCGCTGCCGGGTCCTCACGTGGCCGGTGAAACGCTCCCGCCGGGGCATCTCAGTCCTTCCTCTGCTCTTCAGTCGGCACCATGGGATCAAAAGCTCGTCCCCGGA
>NW_009717727.1:14586-15046 GCF_000703405.1 Apaloderma vittatum
CCAAGGAAGCCCCCTCCCCCGTCCCCCCCAGCCCCTGCCAGCGCCGGATAAAAATAGCCCCGAGCCCTCGCCGGCTACACAAGGGCAGGAAAAAAACCCGGTGTCTGATGTCAAAAATCCAAGCCCGGCGGGTGTAGTCCAGAGAGGGCAGGAGGAAGAGGGTTTCTTCTCTCCTCTGGGGTTTTCACCGTGGGAGTTATCCTGCCGAAATCCCAGCGGTCAGGAGGAGCTGCCGGCAGCCGGAGCAGGCGAGCCTGGCGCCTCCAGGATGGGCTGTCACAGCAATGTCAACCACGAGATGAAGTTTTCTTTTCACTCGTTACACGGAAAAAAACCACCAGACAGGACCCCAGGGATGTATTTCTTGGCGAAAGCAGCTTTTTGAAGGTGGAAAATCCCCGACGTTTTTAAGAATTAACCTCCAGAGCCCCCCAGCCCCAGAACCTGCATTGCTTGCAGC
>NW_009717727.1:15116-16810 GCF_000703405.1 Apaloderma vittatum
CGCTCCTTGCTGAGATCCCACCTGTGTCGCACCCATCCCCATGGATGGAATTGATGCCCCTGTCTCTTCAGAGATCCTCAAAATGGGGCACAGAAGTACTAATTTCTGGTGAGACACAGTGATGCTTGCGTGCTGGATGAATAATTTTTAACGGGTTTGCAAAGTTTATGTGTTTAAATGACAGCCCCAAGTCACGCAGGCATCATTTCACCCAAAATGCATAATAAAAAACAACAAATAAATAACAAATTCTAGTTAGGTTATCAGCTCTGACGACACACATATTATGCATCACGGCATTACTCTGCTTCAGGAAAAAACAGTAATACCAAACAAATCCATTCTCATCCCAGGACGGTGCTTTCTAACTCCGATTCCCAAATGAAATAAAGTCGTTCTAGGGATATTTCCTTATTTTTAGTTCCCCTCCGCCACTGACTCATTGTGTCCCTTCCTGCTGTTGCTAAATTAACTTCCTCTCCCGGCTGTGGGGATGGATTCTGACACAATAAATCTGAAAAAAAATAAATTAAAAATAATAAAAATCCCATAGCCCGACAGGAAGGATGTGGTGGCCAGGAGCGCTGGGAGCCCCTGCACCCCTGTAACCGTTGCTGGAGGCGTATTTGGGTACCCTAAGGTGGGCAGGAGCAGACTCAACCCTGCACTCCTGGGAGAAAGAGCCTGTTTTTGCATTTTTCATTTTTCTAGGATGAAGGAAAAGCTCGGAACGGGCCTATCTGGAGCAGGTCAGCTGGGGCGTCCCTGTGGCAGGAGCACGGGGACCGCGGGAGCTGGGGACGGGCCGTGCTCAAGTCATCCCGAAGCACAGCGAGGAAATAGGACACATCAAGTTTTATGTGCTTTAAACACGCACCGATTGCTTACGGACAAGCAAGCCAGCTAAATTTAACTCTGCCGCGGGTACGTAACGCTGGCTGGAGGCAAAGGTAGGAAAAAAATCCCTCGGTGCTGTTGGGGCACGCTCCATCGGGGGAGGAAATCATCGCCCTCCTTTCCGCGGGGAATCAGCTCTCACACTTGGTAGGGGGTAGGATCCCACTATCAAGTGAGCAGATAAAAGCCCTAAATTCCCAGTGAAGTTCGACAGAAGGACTTTGAGCATCCTCTCTGCTAAATGAGGCCGCAGAGTACCGAGGTGGCTTCCAGATTCATACAAACCTCAAGTTGCCAGAACTATTGCATGAAACATTTACTGCAAAGGCTGGAATAAATCTCTCCTGAGGAATCCCTTCGCAGTGCACCGTCCTTCCAGCCAGGACAAGGCACTTACAGCAAGCACCTGTGAGTTTAGGGATGAGATGGACCATGTCACAGAATCACAGAATCACAGAATGTTCGGGGTTGGAAGGGACCTCTGAAGATCATCTAGTCCAACCTTCATCCCAGCACACCCAACCACTACACCACAGCCTCAAGTGTTAGATCTACTTTTTTGTTAAACACCTCCAGGGTTGGTGACTCCACCACCTCCCTGGGCAGCCTGTTCCAGTGCCTCAGCACTCGTTCAGTAAAGAACTTCCTCCGAATATCCAATCTAAACTTCCCCTGACGCAACTTGAGGCCATTTCCCCTTGTCCTGTCATTAGTAATTAAGAGAGAAGAGACCAGCACCAGCCTCACTACAGCCTCCTTTGAGGTAGGTGGAGAGGGCAATAAGGGCTCCTCATAGG
>NW_009717727.1:17102-17591 GCF_000703405.1 Apaloderma vittatum
TCCTCCTCCCCCTGACGATGCTTCCCTGAGCTTTAGCACACCAAGTGCTCTCCACCTACTCTGCAGATTCTTCTTCATCTCTATTTCAGCTCTCCATAACACAGGCTTTCTTGTATTTTTATTGTAATTGGTTTGGGATGTGGGGTCAGCGAGCTCAGCCACCCCAACAGAGGTGTGAGCATCCCTCTAGCGCGGGAGGCCAGGCCAGCAGCTCTCCAACTCCGCCAGCGCCCCACGGTGCCTTTCGCAGCATTTGAGCTTTTCTCCGAGGCTCCTCTCTTGGGGTTATATTCTGCCACGAGAATTTGTATTCACTTTAAAGACAAAGATGATGATGACAGCCTGGTATTTCTACACGCCGCAAAAGCCTACCAAACCCTAAAGATGTCAAACAAAAGAAACCTAATGAAATATCTCCCATTTTTGTTTTTTTTTAAAATGAGTACTTCATATCTTAAGCTTGTGATTTTAATGAATTATCGCAGCGGT
>NW_009717727.1:17705-20617 GCF_000703405.1 Apaloderma vittatum
CAGCCAGCCTGACCCGCAGTGACACCAGCACCTCCTCAGCCCACAGTGACACCAGCACCTTCCCGCTACAGGGGTTTCTTTAACAGATCCCCCTCTCCAGGAACACACACAAACCTGGCATCACCACAGCAGCAGAGAGTCAAACCTGACGCACGCACCCGGACGAGGTCCCAAGCGAAGGCACGGGGCCGAGCAGGATGCGCTGCACGCCCTGACCTACCTAAGAAATTATTTCCTAGCAAATAATAATTAAAAAAAAAAAAAAATCTCATTTCCGCACTGGATTTTTTCCCCCCTTTTTAATTTTCCTTGCACGTGTAAAGCCTGGTAACATCTCCAGAGCGACCCCCCTGCCAGCAGATAGCTCAGCCCGTGACCGATGCCAGTGCACGGAGCCAAACCCGGTTCCCACGGGCAACTGCCTGTTTGGAGGCTTTGGAGTTACCGGGGTTTTTTCTTTTTTTTTCTCCACTTTTAAAGGAGCATTGGAAAACAACCCAAGAGGGTAATGTAAATCCAACATATAATCCACTCATACAGCAATGGCAAAAATATGGATCAAGCCAGCAACAGCCCGAAAGACCCCATTCTGCTCCACGCAAAGATGGACCTGTTGGGCAGCGTTGAAAATAGGCTTTTGCAAAGCAAACCAAAACGCTGGCTAAGGCTGCAGGCCAGTAAAGTGCTGCTAATACACACATTGGAATAAAACCTTTATTTCTGTGTTAAGGCCTGGATTTGCGCGCCAGCTTTTCATTCTGTGCGAGCTCAGGACCTCACAAAACATCACCCGACGCGCACAAGCCGACGTTTTCCTCGTCAAATTGTAGAGGGAACACGGAGCGCTAAACAAAACGGTTGCCACGGGAAGATAAATGGGTATAAAATAGGAAAAAGAGAAACGACTAAGAGAAAAAAATACACGGCATGAAGAGCGGCTGCAGCCTGCATGACTCCAGGATGCGAGAAAGATGTCAGATGCTGGGACCTCCTGACCGTGGAGGACCTGGCCTAAATTCAAAGCCTGGCTTAGCCATATCCAAAACCCCAGGAGGACCTAAGGCCACCTGCATTTCAGCGAGCAGCAGTTCCAGCTCATTTATGGTGTGAAACAGGATTTTCGAGGCAAGGCACAGCATACAACAGAAACATCTTCCTCTTTCTCGGCACCCACCTGCCCTGCACCCCGTCCCCAGCGCTTCCCCACTACAGAGCCTATGTCCGAGCAGCCAGGTGGTCATGCCAAGAGTTTTTCTGCAGAATTTCTCCAAAAACAAACGCATTTCCAAGTTTTCCCCACGTGCTGGCTTGCCCCTCTCTTTGCTTTATTTTCAGTTTGTTTAGGGGGGTGAGCGGGGAGGAAAGCTGCCACCCTCCTCCCGCCGGGGCACCCTGGGCAGCCACCAAAATCCGATCAGCGCCGGCTTCCAGTCTGCTGGCCACAAAAGAATTAAAACTTAGCCTTTAGGTTAACGGGTATGGGAGCAAGTTGGGGTTGTTCCTAATCTTTGCAGCATAGTAGGAAGGTTTTGAGACAGTTCTCATCTGAAAAAAGCATTTCTCCAGACTTTTTTTTTTTTTTCCCCCTGCAATTTGCCTGCTTCCTGGCTTTTTCCACTCTGATATTTATCGCTCTGGAGAAGAGACAGGAACCGATTCCTAAACAAGCAAGTAGATTAAAGCAGATAAAAAGGCAGCAGCGCTGCCGTCGCATTAACATGCAGGGATGCTGGCCAGGCCTGCGCTGCAGCAGCAGCTCTCGGCATCACTCGCCCACCACCATGGACCAGCTTCCACCCGGGAAACAATGCGCAACCTTTAACCCCTTGCGTTCCTACGAGTACGCTGGGAAAACATCCGCTGCGCAGAAACAATGACACCATTTATTAAGGCACCAGAGAGCAACAGGCTCAGAGCTGCAGAAAAATCAGATCTCCTAAAATAGAGCCTGGGAAAAAAAACCCCACACACCAGGATTTTTTGTTTTTCTTGTTGCAAAGGAGATAAAAATGGAAATCTGTTTCCAGAAGTGGTCACTAGATTGAAAATGTTCTGCTAGAAACCTCTTCAACTCTTCTCTGCACAGGTACATGCTTTGGTATCTTTCCCCTTCATGGTATATTTTGCAATATGAGATATGTCGCCTTTAAAGCATGGACTGAAATCTGAATTAAAGGCGGTGGTGGGGGGAAAAACGAGGATGAGCCGGTGTCCTGGGCAAAGCTCTGTCTCTCAAAGGCCCAGCTCCAACGCTGGGTATTTTGCAAAACACGCTCCACCGCCCATACGCAAACGCATTTCTCGGCATCACTGAGACTCTTCTTGCATTTATCCACCCATGCCATCGAGCCCCAAACATGACATTTCCCATGCAGGTGCACCGACCCTCTCTTTAGAAGGAAACGAAGCCACACTAACAGCCCACCCCAAGCTCTCTACTTGCCCCCACTAAAATAACGCTGACACTGCTCAGCAAACACTGTTACGGGTGCTGCCAGGCCCCAGGGCCCCCTCAGCGACGGAGGCGGCCGCGATGGATGCTCAGCGAGGGAAAACGCTGACTCCCCAACCACCAGCTGCTGAGCATCGTGCAGAACGCCACGAACCAGACCACATCTGAAAAGAATTCGATCCTGTGGGTCAGCTCTCCTCCTCCTCCTCCTCCTCCTCCCCGCTGCGAGAAATCTGGGGAGCGCCCCACAACCCTTATTCTCGCCTCAAAATTGATGCCTCCCCTTAACGACGACTCCAAGAACAGCAAAACCCCGCAGCTCGGCTCACTTCCACGGAGCAGTTTCATCCAGGCGGGCGGGTTGAGGGGCGGCAGCTTTGCGGGGTGTGGGAGGTAGGTTTGCGGGGTGCGGGGAGGCAGCTTGGCAGGGTGCGGGGAGGCAGGTTCGCGGGGTGCAGGG
>NW_009717728.1:0-3453 GCF_000703405.1 Apaloderma vittatum
TGGTTACATATTGTAACCCAAGACAACTGGGTTGTGCTTTATGTGTGTAAAGTGAACGGCGCTAAAGGTACTGCTCTACATATGTTAATCTGTTTTGCTATTCATGCCAGTGAAGAATGAGAGCATGTTTTTGAATATGATTGGGTTCCTTAGGAGACAAACTAAAGCTCTTGTACCTGTGCAGTCACATCCCTCAGACTGAGAGAGGAGAAACCTCCTGGGAGAGTCCTCCCAATTCAGCTCCAGCTCTTCTGCAAGGAAACACGGCTGTGCACACACACATGCACACAGCATGCTCAGAGTACATGCGCCAAAATGCTGTGTGCACACAGGCTGCATTCACACACAGTGCTTGTGCACACAGACACACACACACACACACACACACACACACACACAGACACACAGACACAGACACAGAGACACACACAGACACAGAGACACACACACACACACACACACACACACAGTGGAGACACACAAGGGTACAATCAGAAGGTGCAATGTAAACCCAGAACTTTTGCAAACGATACTCCAAAACACACCCCTTGAACATAGAGTGCAATGTGCAGCATTCACACACACACAGAAATTGCATACATGTGCATAACTGGCTGGTATGCGTACACACACACACACAGAGGGAGTGTGCACACACAGACACAAAACATGCACATGCAGGCAGTGTGTGCATGCCCTACAGCACGCATGCCTGTGCAATGCATCTGCCCCCACCTGCACTCATGCACACAGCATGCACCCACCCGCCTGCCCACACGCCTTATGATTTGTGTGCATGTGGAATGCACCTCCCACTGTGCACATGCAGACTGACTGGTCCAAGCATGCACACGTGCACGTCACTACACACATAGGCAGGCATACACACATGCGCACACGTGCACGCACGTGCACAGAGGAAGGTGTTGAACCCACACAGACATAGAGCCTGTTAACACCCTGCATGCTTCTGAGCTGCTCACGTGGATGTGCCATCCCCCTGTACCTGGCCCACATGTCTCTCAGCGTGTGCTCCCACAGTGCTGCCACAGCAATGTGGGCTTC
This sequence comes from Apaloderma vittatum, assembly GCF_000703405.1. Classification (NCBI taxonomy): domain Eukaryota; kingdom Metazoa; phylum Chordata; class Aves; order Trogoniformes; family Trogonidae; genus Apaloderma; species Apaloderma vittatum. The sequence continues at coordinate 1,066 of NW_009717728.1, forward strand.
TCCTTCCAGGCCCAGTGGCGTGGACACTGTTCACCTGTGTGTCCTACCCATGCCTGCTGGGGCACTCACACCACACCTTGCTCAGTTTCCTGCACCCAAATTTCCTTCACGGAGTCCCACACCTCCTGCCATGTTCCTTGACTAGTCTCTTGCACTCTGCCCCCATGCCGTGCCCCACTAGAGCTCAGAGCCTCAATCGCTGCCATCAGACACTGCATGGCAAGCACTGCCATACCCTGTGAGGGACAAAGTGGGCTCCAGGAATTATGCAGCAGTTTCACCTCCTGCTGCAGCATCAGCCCTTCAGCCCAGAATAACTGATGGCAGAGAGCACAGCAGCAGCTCCTGCACCCTTCTCATGCCAGGTGCCAGGCTGTCAGGAGGCACAGGCTAGACATGCAGGAAGGCCAGGGACTGTGGGGACAGCCCAAACAGGGAGCAGTGGAATGCTCACTGGCGTGTTAGAAAGTGATTGTAAAAGGGTCTTAAGAAATGTGTGGATACACTTTACAGTTAGCTGTGCTGGCACCACGGCGTTGCAGAATTAAGACTTTTGTCCTTGAGCTCTTTTCTAAACAAGTACATAACTCTTACTTGCTAATTATGAAAAGAGACCCTGACCAGCTGAATATAGCTCATGTTGGGAGTTTGTCCGTGAGAATGGACAGATAAGAGGCTTCTCGTACACAAGATGTGCATGGGAGTGAATGGGAGAGTGTGATCAAAACAGACCTGGGAAAGTCTATTCTCCCTGTGTGATAAGAGTGTGATTGGAGGAGTACATGAGCTAATAACAACCCTGGCTGCATAGTCTGGTCTCTTGTTTTTAATCCACAAATAGTGCTTCCTGCTAAGAAGTATAAATATGTGTGTCTGCCTGCAATAAAGCGAATTCTGTTTTCCACCATCTCGGAGTTCGTGCGTGCTTCTCCACAGAAATGCTGACTAGTAATAACATGAAAATCCATAACGGACTGATCACCCAGGCTGGATGCAAAACATGGGCACATCAACACAGAACATCCAGGCTAGAACACCAGCCAGCCTTACCCCTGCTTTGTCTTTGGGCTGAAACTCCTCACCTCTGCCTGCTCTGTGGTTCATCCTAGACCACCACCACTGTGCCTGTGCTTGTGCTTGTGCACTGTCTCTGGTCTCACTTTAATCTCATTCTGGATAAACTGAGCAGAATCACAGAATCACAGAATGTCAGGGATTGGAAGGGACCTCAAAAGATCATCTAGCCCAGCCCCCCTCCGCCCCTCCAGAGCAGGATCACCTGCAGTAGGTCGCACAGGAACGCGTCCAGGCACGTTTTGAATGTCTTCGAAGAAGGAGACTCCACACCCTCTCTGCGCAGCCTGTGCCAGGGCTCTGTCACCGTCACAGTGAAAAAAATTTTTCTGATGTTTTTGTGGAATATCCTATGTTCCAGCTTGTATCCATTGCCCCTTGTCCTGTCATTGGACATCACTGAAAAGAGCCTCGCATGGTCCACATGCAGGACTTTGGGACATTCAACCTCAAGTCCTTTCTGTGCCTGTCTCCTGAGCTTTCTCCAGTGCGGTTGGGTGCAGGGTGGGCGCCAACAGCTGCCAGGCCTTTCACCCCATATGAGAGCAGAGTCTGGGCACACTTGCCAAGCCTGCAGCCCCCAAACCTGGGCCACAATTGGGCAGTCAGGTGGGAAAACCCTGTTGTTAATGACCCACCCTTAGCCGCAGTCTGCAGGGGCAGGCCCAGGTCACAGGAGGCCACTAGCAGGGGCATGGTGGGCTGTGATGTTGTCTCTAAATCAAGTTGGTTCCTTGGTGTGCAGTAAGCCCGTCTCACACACTGAGATGGGATATTGCCACTGATCGCAAAATTAAGCAAATTTGGGTACTGGGGTCAAACCAGCACACCTCTTTACGTTCCAGGGTGGTTTTTATACACAATCTTATCACTAGATTCCCAGAGATGTTCCACTGGTGTCTGATTGGTAATAATTCCCATCTTGTTGCACAGTTGTTAGTGCAGCTACGCATCCTCTGTAAGTAAGGGTCTCTACGTGGGCTGGGGTCTCCCACCCGGTGCGTGTGGTTTTTAGTATTCTAACGAGGATAGTTCACCTAAGGGTGGGCGAAATCGTGACAGTGCAGAAACACATGCAAACATGAGAGCTGCCTGCACATAGGATTTACGTATTTCCAGCTTATCCCTTCTCCAAGGATGGCCCATTCTTGATCAGAATCTCCGTCACTGATCACCCTTGACAGTTTCGAGGACGATGCTCCTACCTCTTGGCACTCTGCACCTATTTGTCTTTCTGTAGCACACGCCCCCAGTTTTCACAGTTTCAGAGCTAATTCAAGATGCCATTTGCCTTCTCTATGGCCGGGGAACAGG
>NW_009717729.1:0-240 GCF_000703405.1 Apaloderma vittatum
GAAAGCGAAAGCAACAGCAACTCCTTCCTGAAAGCTCGCAACCGCGGAACCGACCTGCGAGAGCCATCCCCGCCAGATCACGATCGCTTCACGCCGCCCCGACACCGCTCGCTCCGCACTCCCAACATGGCGGCGCAGAGACTTTCCTCCCCACGCGTCTCGACTCAGCACGGCGCATGCGCGCAGAACCCGCACCCCTCTGACGTAAGGGAGCCGGGTTTAAGGTTGATTGGCAGGGGC
>NW_009717729.1:371-23462 GCF_000703405.1 Apaloderma vittatum
GGATGGGAGGGTTTTTTGTTTGTTTGGGACTCTTGTTTATTTATTTTCTGTCGCTTCTCCCTCATGTTTACGCTTGCCAGCTGTGTGTAGTGGTCTCTAAGCTCCGTAGAAGGTGCCTGTGGGTCACTGGGTCTTCTGGAACTGTCTAAAGAGGGTTTGAGAGCTCTTACTCTGTCCTGGTATCAGGAAGAAATTCTCCATCCTGAGAGGTGTAAGTTTTAACAGAGAGCTGCCCCACTGGCTTTTGCATGCATGACTGGGCTTTTTTTTTTTTCTTCCTTGGATATGTGTGTGTGTTTACATACTTAGTGAGGTGCTTGCAAGAAGGAAGCTTGTTATGAAGTATAATCCTACAAGTATCAAGAGATGCTGATACATCTATAATTGCTTTCACTCTTTAGAATGAGTTCAGATCTGTATAGGAATTTCTAAGGGTTTACCTTAATTTTTTACTTTTTTTTCTCCCACTGATTAGAATTGCTGTGTCACAGTTACACTTTCGGAGTGAGAAAAGCTGTTTTTACAGTACAGGGATGGCAGTAATTTCCAGATACAGCTATTATATTAAAGGCTGGATAATACATGTTTAAAGTGGTATCATAGCTACTTGACTCAGTCCTAAAATTCTCAGAAATTCTTAATTTTGCGGGTAAGCAGTCATCTTTGTCATATTCAAGTGTTTTGTAAGAGCTACGCAGAACTAAGGTTGTGCAGATCTATCACTGATGTGGCTTTAGCTTTATCTGTCTGGACCAGATGTCTAGCTTATTCTTGCATTCTTAGGCTGGCCAACATAACTCCAACATACTGGCAAATTACTTTGGAAGACTGAGTTTTGGCTGGTTTGTTTGCTTTTTTAACAGAGAACGACAGAGCGTACTAGTTCTGAATTGTAAAGTCATTTACTTTCTTCCACAACGTAATGCAGGAATGTCCAGTGAACTCCCTCTGTACTCCAGTCTTCTCATTTTGGACTCAGCCTGTCTCAGCTGGGTTTTTTTATCTTTTTTTATCTTTTTTTTAATCTTTTTTTTATCTTCTCTTCAGGCAGCTCTTAGGGAAGGCCTTCCCACAGAAAGCATCTCAACCTCAACCAAGTACCTCTTAGAGAAGGTGCAGACTTCAGGAAGCTTCTCAAGTCTTACACGTAAATGAGTCTAGCACAACACATCTGGGATGGTGAATAATTTAGCAGTTTAGTGTTTTGAAGCTCTGACTATCTGTATAGTTTTACTTGGATCAGATTTCACATCCGTAGAATCTCTGTTAGCCTAATTAGCCAGAGTTATGTAAGAATGGACTTCATTAGTATGATATTTATGGAGATGAAAGATAAAACCAATTCTTTTAAAGAACTTACAAGATTAAAGCCTCAGACTGAAATCTAGAACCTGAGGTAGGTGTCTTGGCATCCTCTACAGTGTGTAGGGAGAGTGCTGCCCCAGAACAGCAATTCAGAAGACTCAGGTACTAGACAGAGAGCAATCCTGAGCTTTTGAGTACTAAACATTACGAAGTGAGGGGGGTATGGCTATATTTTCCCTGTAATGTAGGCTAAAGTCAGTCCTAATCTGACTACAATCCAAAACTCACTCCTGAAGGCAGCAAGATCAAAATCTTTTCCTACTCAAAATACGGTGATGATGGCAGCTGTAATACAGTGTTATGGTTAAGAGCAGTCAGAAAAAAATGCTTGCAGCATGAGTAGTTTTAAAAAACGTGTATCACTTCCCTGAAGTGCTTTAACTGTGGGCAGTTACAGCTGGCAGAATAGAGAGTGTCCCTCTTGTTAGAATTTGTGCTGCTCTGGAGCAGGGAGCAGAAAGCATGACCAGACCATCTGTTGGGACCGATCAGCTGCTGGAGCTTTCTCGATGCCTTCTGGAAAGGAAGAGCAGCTTTTTTTGCTCGTTCTGCGTTTGTTACAGAATTTCTTTGCAATATACATGATTTCAGCCACTGAATAAATACGTCTTTTTTTTACATAGTATGGGTTTTTTGGTACATCTTTGGTTTGCTCAATAGTTGTATGATTTTTTTTAATTCCCCCCCCCCGTCTTGAAATCTGCATTGGAAAGTGTGAAGCATGCATAAAGCTCTGCCAGATTTCAGCAGTGAGCTCCTCCAGTGACTTTTGAGACACAAAGAGTCACTATAGGCCATTGTAAGTGCCAAAAGCAGAAATTGCGATATCCCAGAACATCCCTATAGTGTACTTCACCACACTTGCAAAACCTCTTTGGTATTTAAATTTGAATTGCAAATGCCTTAAAATATTGGTGAAATTACACAGTCCACATTGATTAGTACTAAATCTCAAGGGGTTTTCCCAGCTTTATTTACTCTGTAAGTAGTGCAACCAACTCTTTCCACTTTAATGATCTTTACAAATTTGTGTTGCTGCTATCTCCCCAAAAAGCTATGTTTTCCTTCCTTATCATTATTGTGAGGAAGCCATTAAATGTTTTTACTTTTTTATCCAGTGTAGAAGGTTAACAAACTCTAGTAAGTTTATTTATATGCCATTGACAAAAATAAAATACAACTGAAAACAGATTTTGAGGTGTGACACTTTACTCTCTTAACAAATCTTGGCTAAGACAAAACTCTTAAAGTGAGCCTCAAGTTGTTCTTTGTACCAAATTGCTGAACAAACAGTACTTCACATGTTCTGAAAACCGTCCCTGTAGGTCCACTCAGGAATGTTTTCTCATCAGTTAACTTTTTCTATGACTCTTGTATGTGCCTTAAAACTAGATAATGAAAACCTAAAAGTTTTCACTACCAAAGCCTTCTGTGCGCATGGGATGACGTGGCTGTTTGTACCCAGTTTCCTTCTGAAGAGACCGTGGCCTATGGCTATGTGACTGCTTTCAGTACACTTCCATGTGAAACTTCTTGTGAAGGAACGGATACTAGTTTTCCTTACAGAGTCAGGTATAAGATAATAATGTAAAAGTATTATTCTACTACAGTGTACCATAAATGAAGCTCTGCTGCCAGCTGCCTGCCAGGAGGTAGAAGAGAGCACTGTGTGAGTGAGCACCTGTGTTGAAATTGGGTAATGAATAATTACAGTTCTAGCAAACTTCCAACACTTAAGAAAATTGGTTTTGAGGGGAGGGTACATAAGATAAAGCTATCCCTTGTAAAAAACTAAGGGCCATACTGTAAAACATCACCCAAAGGCTGGCTTTGGATAACATGGACATTCATCTCCCAATCTAAACACCAACAGTAGTCTACAGCCTTCTTAAAGTATTACTGGGTGGTGTTCGATATGTACCTGCTTTGATGTGAGTAGTGGAAAAAAAAACAACAGAGGAACAGAGCAGCCAGTAGGACAGTAGGATACTGTATAAAAAGAGGAGAGGAATTACCAGCTTCTTCTATTTTAATTTTAAAAGTTTAGTTTCACTGAATTTCTTGGGGGAGCGGGGGGTGAAAATTGTGTAAACACCTACCTCCAAGGAAGGTAAGAGGTGCAGGTTACAAGAGGATGGGAGTATGTCCCCAAATGAGGAACACAGGAGGGTTTAAGTCTTAGTCTCCTTAACATTTCTTTCCAGGGTGACTAAATAGCTGAATGCTCAGGATGCTGGTGCTATGAACTGTGTGCTGGCTGGAATGAATCCCACTCTGAAGCACCTGATTTTCATGAAGAATTATGTAGAGATCGTATGTAGAATGTTTTCCCTAATGTTGGATGCTTCTAAGTTTCAGCTGGACGGGATTCTGGGCCATCTTGTCTAGACCATGCGTTTCCCAAGAACATTGGACCAGATGATCCTTGAGGTCCGTTCCAACCCGGTATTCTGTGATTGATTCTCTGTTCGTAACTGCTTTGACTCCACACGGGGAGGGAATTAGATTAAACAAAGTGTATCCTACTTTTAATCCCCACAGCTGTTCTGGGATCTGTCCTTAGTGTTGCTCAGATTGTCTCTGGATATTAATATCTTAAAACTATAACTAAAATAGATAAAAGCACCACTTTTTCATTTTTAGCAAGGACAGTCTGTCATCACAAAGTAGTTTTGTCTCCTACCAGATTTGATTAGGTCATGACATGCTAAGATGTATGGGTGGAGAAACTTACACTCTGTGGTTTATTTCCATTCCTCTCCAGTCTTAAGTCTTGTGCAAACCTGAAAATACATCGGTGATTTTTAGTTGCCAGAAATGTTTTTAATTGCATGTAATCAAATTGCTTTTCTAAAAGTCACTGCAGCATTCATTTAAATAGCATTTGTGGGGTTTTTTTAAATAAATAGCTTTGAAAAGGAAGATGTGTGTAACACAGAGGTATGGGTGAGTGGCAACAGCAGAAATACGGGTTTTTCAAGTTTCTAAAAATGAAGCGTAAAAGCACCTCCATCTAAGATAAATCTCACAATAAGTGAGTCAATTTTTCCAGCTTAAGTAAGCTCAGATTTATTGTTTAAACGATGACATTTACATTGAAAGTAAGGGAGGTAAAATTAATCACATCGTTCTGTTAGCTTTTCCTGACAAAAAATGAGTGTCTCTTCAGATCCTTTCACGCTACAAGAACTGTATAACACTTTTTATTTCCCCCTTGAAGTCAGTCCAAAAGGTTTGCTGCTTTTTGTAGTAGTCAACAAACTTAAAAAAAAAAACCAAAACGGAACTCAAAATAGTTATCTCAAAACAAAAGTTTGTGGGTTTTTTCTTATTTTTTCTTCAGAACTGCATCCTCAATGTGCTCTTACTATTTTTGTTAACTTGAGCGACAGCCACTAGGTGGCACGAACAACCACAAGTTTAGCTTTTTGAAATAGGCTTGTGCTACTTCAGTAGAAGGAAGGAGCGCAGGAGCCGTTCATTCAGTCTGAGCTGTGGTGAAATATGAAGGTACATGTGCTGAAGAGTTTCACTAGAAGAGTCATCGCATTTATCACACAGTCTGAAACCACTTTAAGTGTTTTCAGGTAACTTGAACTAACTCTTGAAATGTTTGCAATCTATTTCCAGCACCTATTTACTCAATACACAGTCAAAATTTCGTCTCAAGTATTTTAGTAGATCGCATGCCAACCTTACCACCACTATATTTTTTTAATTATGTTAATATCATCATTTAAATTAGTCATTAACTCGGCAGTTTACATATAAAAAAAAAAAGAGGGTAGAAACAGCTTTTACAGAATACTTACAGCAGTATATAGATTAGTTATTGTTGCTTCTTAAAATACAGATTGCACATTTCAGTGGCAATAAGTGTCACAGCAGAGAAGAGTCATGCCCATTACACAGAATCACAGAATCACAGAATGTTTGGGGTTGGAAGAGACCTCAAAAGATCATCTAGTCCAGCCCCGCTGCCAGAGCAGGATCACCTACAGTAGGTCACACAGGAACACGTCCAGATGAGGTTTGAAAGTCTCCAGAGAAGAAGACACCACAAGCTCCCTGGGCAGCCTGTGCCAGAGCTCTGGCACCCTCACAGTGAAAAAGTTTTTTCTGATATTTTTGTGGAACTCCTGTGTTCCAGTTTGTACCCCTTGCCCCTTGTTCTGTCATTGGACATCACTGAGAAGAGCCTGACTCCGTCCTCCTGACACTCCCCCTTGACATATTTATAAACACTAATGAGGTCACCCCTCAGTCTCCTCTTCTCCAACCTAAGAGACCCAACTCCTTCAGCCTTTCCTCATCATCTCTGTGTCTCTGCGCTGGACTCTCTCCAGCAGTTCCCTGTCTCTCTTGAGCTGAGGGGCCCACAACTGGACACAATATTCCAGATGTGGCCTCACCAGGGCAGAGCAGAGGGGCAGGAGGACCTCTCTCGACCTACCAGCTACTCCCCTTCTAACACACCCCAGGATGTCATTGGCCTTCTTGGCCATGAGGGCACCATCAATAAATAAATCTCTAATGCAGCCGACGTATCCATAATTGAGAAGTGCTGTCCACACCTCTGTTGGGAAGACAAGGCCTGCTTTATTTTCTAGTAAGCCTCCAAGATACAAATCATCATCCAAATCAAGGATTTCACTTTCGCCTGGTGCAGTATATGGTGTACGTAATGTGTTCACAGATATGGTCCCTGACCGTCCATCCCGTTGAAAATCCACATGGTACCATTCACCATCATTCACCTTCTTCTGCAAGGCTTTTATTTTTATAGTACCTGATCCCATGTCTAATAGCAGGTAGAGGTGGCCATCAAGCATCTCAATAGCAAAAAAGTCAACCTTCACCATCTGTGGGTGCTTGGCATCTTTTTGGTGCCTTGGTTTTCCATGGTCATCCTGCTGTCCACCAGGGCCCCCAGGTCCCTTTCCCCTGCGCTGCTCTCCAGCAGGTCAGTCCCCAACCTATACTGGCACATGGGGTTATTCTTTCCCAGGTGCAAAATTCTACACTTGCCCTTGTTGAATTTCATAAAATTTCTCCCCACCCAGCCCTCTATCCCTTGGAAGATATTCCCATTTTACTTCTGAAAGAACAAATTCAAACGGACAGGCAAAGCCGAAGGTGGAATTTCTGTTAGCAGGAGTCTCCCAAAACAGATGAGCTTTTACCATGTAGACTGCATCATACCAGTACAGCTGTACAGATACACTCCCAGTATTAATGGTGAGGTTGAGTTGCTCTGCTTTGCAGTTTGTGTGATGCTATGTGGTAGAGTTAGATGATCATACAGGGAAAGGAGTAACTGTCTTCAGAATAGAACTTTTATAATTTCCATTCTTTAGACTCAAACAGATTCATTTTGCACAGCAAATACTATATTTCTGGAGGTCTATAAATCAAAAAGGTCTGTGGTGTTGAGTTTTTTTGATTCTGAGGTAAGTTTATTCTCGGGGAAAAGGAAGTTACATGCACAGTGGCAATTCTATCATTAGAAATATTGAATAATTTTTCTAATGAGTGGGGAAAAAATCTATTGCATTTAGTGATGGTGGATGAGCTAACTGAATTGTGAGTCATGATATCACAGAAACTAAGAGGTGGAAAAAGACCTGTTAAATCATCTAGTTGTCTCTGAAGAGACAAACTGAATGATCTAATAAGTTTCTAACATTATTCATTTCTATGGTCCGTATCGATTAACTAAGTTCTGGCCCCAACCCTACAAGCTCTATGTGAAGAAAGAGACGCAGCCTTTTGCAGAGTTTAATGAACACCCTGGGTGTCTGCAGAGGTACACATTTTGAACTATGCAGATCTTATGGCACTTGTGTGGTCTTAGTTCATACTCACTTAAAAACTTAGGATGTTTGACTTTTATACATTCAAGTAAAAATCAAACTTCCTACCCTTTCAACAAAAGAGTTTTCTTTTGTTCAGAGACTGTCTCTGTGTGTGCCTACTGGATGCAGTATAAGGAACACAGTCTTACCTAGACTTTCTATGCAAAATTTTCATTTAAATGTAAAAATATATGTCAGGAAAAAAAAAAAAGCGGCTTTTCTTGCTGAAGTTTCTCCATCTCATAGTTCACGTTTACAATCTGTAAAAGGCCTTTTTATTCAGGAATGTTGAATGTCCCTATTTCCCACTGTAGCAGTGCTCAGCATGTTTTTGGAGCCGAGGTCCGTGGTTAAAGTTAGTCCCATGTTTATTTGTCTTTTCTTAAAAGCTTTGCAATGTAGACTTCAATGTTAATCATTATATCCATCTTGTTAATTTTTTTACATCGTGTCTCTGTTTACAAACAGAATGAGTTCTCAAAAATTATTTTCTGGCATTTGTCATTGGCCATTTGTATAAAAATTGAAATCTCAGTGTTAACAATAGCAATGTTTATTTCAACATATACTTTTCATACTTCCAGCATAACCTCTTCTTTCACACTAGTGCTCTCAGTGGTTCATCTGTATGCATATGGCCTCTAGTGCTAGTTCTGTTTTTGATGAACAACCTACCTTCAGTCCTACCTTCAGATAGGTAGAGGAAGTTTGCTGTGTACTATCTGCATACATAATTTCATCAATTTTGAGATGAGTTTAGAAATAGTTTTTAAGTTAAAATATCTTAAAACTGGGTGGTTGTTTTTTTCTGGAAAATTTTAGCTATTTATACAGCAGAAAGCAAAAGTATCTCTGTGCTAAGGTCTTTCAGACAATATACTGGGAAAGTATGATATACTACAGCAATTTTAGTTGCTGCAGGGTGCTGATCCTTCTTTGGAATTGAAGTACAGGATTTTGTCATCATGTGTATTAAAGGGGCAAAGACAGGCTGAAAATCACGCCAACACTGGGAAAAAATTTGTCCTTATTGAAGTCAATGGCAAAATTCCCATTGAATTCACTGGGGCAAGGATTTCACTCCATAACAACAAAACAAGTATTACGTGTCTTGCTAATGCTGTGTGGAAAGTAAAAAACAGAAAGATTTTAACTGTCTATTTAGCTTTACATTGTTTATGCTGCAGATTGGTTTTGATTCTCAAATTCCTGAAAGCTAAAATGCTACAGAGTGTGTTCTCACTTTAAGGATCTGCTTATACCAACAGACTTGGACAAGTGCATCCATGTGCCCGTCAGCATTTCATTCAATTTTTCATCTGTGAATCTGATTTAGGATCAAGACTCCAAAGATGATGGTACCACAACTGAAAGATAGAACGTACTCAAGTAGTATGATTTTTCATTTGAAATTCACTCTTACTTGACCCACCGCTTGGCCACATTTGGGAAATTATGTAAGTCACACCTCCCGATCCAGACTTTGTGCTAAGCTCTTTTCCCAGCATTCATTCTACTCTTGAGTTTTCCCTTCTCTGTCATGTAAGTGGTTTTTCTGGGCAGGTGGAGATTTCTGCCTCATATACTTTACTTTTACTTGCAGTCTAAGCCATGTAAAACACATATAGACCTTGTATGTAGTAGGATTTGGTATCAGCTCAACTGCCTTACTACAAAACCTAGTCCCCTTACTGCTGTGAGGTTTACTACTGCCTCGTTCCTTGGTTTGCAAACAGCAACATCCAAAGCAGTGGCTAAGAAGGCTGATTAAACATGATTCCAGTATTACCCTATGGACTTCCATATAAAAACTTTTAACAATACTCCCTTTCTAGAGAGATTTCTTTATATGTTAACAGAGATTGTTCTAAACTAAGAAGTCATAAGGCATTAATGGATGTTGTTAACGAAGTGTTTCACTTCTTCCTTAAGTGTAGATTCCAAATACAGAGACAACCAGTCATCTCTCACATGACTATATTTCCAAGGGGCAGTTATGTACAGCTCATTTACAACCCATGTGTGCCCAAAATGAAATCAACTCTAATTCCCACATACTGCTAAACATATGTGTCATCAAAGTGCTTCTACTTGTGTTTTACATAATGCGTGATTGTACCTTGAAATATTTAATGTGATGACATCAGCATTTAAGATAACCCGTATGCTCTTGAATAATAAAGATGACCTGCTAAGATTGTCACTGCTATATCTACAACATACAGAAGTAAATATGAGCTCAATAAAAGGAACTTCACATACGAATTACGTTCATGCTCTACACAAGTGTTTTTTCTTTCTTATATGACAAAAATACAGTATTGACAGCTGTCTTAAACATGACTCGTTTCTTAGTTTACAGTGTTCGTGTTAAATTTATTTGATTTGGGGACTTTTTTCCCTTCTGCTGTCTTTGTTGAAATGTTCAGATACCAGATTTTTTAGTGAGAAATAAAATATCTCTATGCTACTTGATATTTCCATGTATAGAACAATCAATTTTTTTTTTGTTTAAAACATAGCAAATAGAGAATGTAGAATAACTATTTTGTCCATCACCAGAAACGGAAACAGAAGAAATCATACAGTAGGTTTCTTTTCGACCAGCTCCTGCTAATTTGTTTTTAAAGATTTTTAAAGGTAAGATTTACATGAGAGTGTACTGTAGATATTAAACCCTAAGAGGGAGGCTAGTTAACACAAAATAAACATAGTTAAAGCTGTTATGTCTTCCCTAGATTCTCCAGTTAAGGATTAATATGGAGCTACCTCTGTGTCACTGGCATTAGAGTACAATTATTGTTAAAGGAAGCTCATTTATTATTAAAACTGATTTATTATTAAAAGAAACTCACACTTACATAACACATTTACAAAACATACCTACATCAGAGAGGAAAAATTATAGTATTTTTAATTTTAGTAAATTTTTTTTTTCTGGAATTTAAGCGAGATTTGTGAGAAGAAAGTCCTATTTTCCTGTGTATGGTTGCAACATATTATTAACTTCATTAAGAGCTCCCAGTTAATAGAAGCTACATGATATTGTTCCCTTGGTCAGTGCATTTGTGAATTAGCACACATATTAATTATGCTTAATCCATGTAGGAAAAGCAGGACTGTGTTTATTACAACTAGAGATGTTCAGGTCTAAATCCTTTAAATTATTGATGATGACTGCTGCAACATTTTCCATTTTTCAGATGAATGTAATATTACAGTGTTCATATGAAAACTTTATTTAAGACCAAAAATTAGAGATATTTAGTGAGAATCTTATTCATAGATAAGGACAATAATCCTGAATCTTCTCTGAATATCTTATTTCCCAAAGAGTCATAGAGTGGTTTGGATTGGAAGGGAGCCTAAAAATCACCTAGTTCCAACCCATCTACCACGGACAGTGATACCTCCCACTAGACCAGGTTGCTCAAAGCCCTGTCCAACCTGGCCTTGAACACTTCCAAGGAAGGGACATCCACAACTTCTCTGGGCAAATTGTTCCAGTGTCTCACTATCCTCATGGTGAAGAATTTCTTCCTAATATTTAATCTAAATCTACTCTCAGTTTTGAACCATTACCCCTTGTCCTATCACTACACTCCCTGATAAAAAGTCCCTCCCCTTCATTCCTGTAGATCTCCTTGAAGTACCGGAAGACCATGATAAGGTTTCTCTGGAGCCTTCTCCAGGCTGAATAACCCCAACACTGCCAGCCTGTTCTCACAGATGAGGTGCTCCAACCACCTGATCATCTTCGTGACCCTCCTCTGGACCCACTCCAACAGATCCGAGTCTTTCAGGTGTTGAGGGCTCCAAAGCTGGACACAGTGCTCCAGGTGAGGTTTCATGAGAGCAAAGGGAAGAATCACCTCCCTTGACTTGCTGGCCACACTTCTTTTGATGCAACCCAGGATGTGATTGGCTTTCAAGGCTGCAAGCACACATTGCTGGCTCATCTATTTTTTCATCCACCAACATTCCCAAGTCCTTCTCCTCAGAGCTGCTCTCAATCCACTCATCACTCAGCCTGTGTTTGTGCTTGGGATTGCCCCATCCCAGATGAAGAACCTTGCACTTGGCCTGGTTGAACATCATGAGGATTGCATGAGCTGACTTCTTAACTCTGTTCAGGTCTCTGGATGACATCCCTTCCCTCCATTGTGTCAACTGCACCACACATCCTTATGTCGTCAGGAAAATTGTTGGTGTCCTCGATCCCATTTCCATTCTCTCGATGTCCATTTCACTGACAAAGTCCCAATACTGACACTTGAGGAACGCTGCTCTTCACTGATCTTTGCTCAAACATTGAGGTGTTGGCGAGAGCTCTTTGAATGCAAGAGCCAATTCCTTATCCACCAAGTGGTCTGTGCATTAAATCCACATTTCTCCAATTTAGAGACAAGGGTAAAAGGCAGAATAGAGTTGAATGCTTTGCCCAAGTCCAGGTAGATGACATTAATTGCTCTTCCCGTGTCTACCAATGCTGTAACTCCACCACAGAAAGCCACCAAATTTGTCAGAAATTATTTGCCCTTAGTGAAGCCATAGTGATTTTCACCGGTCACCTCCTTATTTTCCATGTGCACTGGCATAGTTTCCAGGAGGATCCATTCCATAGTCTTGCCAGGCACAGAAGTGAGACTGACAGACCTATACTTCCCCAGGTCTTCCAGTTTTCCCTTTTTAAAAAGGAGTGTTCTGTTTCCCCTTTTCCAGGCAGTGGGGACTTTACTGGACAGCCACACCTCAAATATAATGGAGACTGACTTTAGCGACTTCATCCACCAGTTTCCTCAGGACCTGCAGATGCATCTCATCATGTCCCATGCTACTATGAGCCTGAAGTTTATGCTTTAGATAGGTCTTACAACTTAAAATGTGAATAAATATTTTTTATAATTAATTTATAAATGATAAATGATTTTTAATTAAGTTAAAGTTCTCGTGCTCTTTTTCTAGTTTGAATTTAATAGAATGCTAGTATTTATGAAGCAAGTTGTTAGATTCTTAGTAGATTTGCAACATGTAAGTCACAAGCGACGCCCAACACGCTTCGTTAAATGTTACCCGTTAACTCGTGCATACTATCCACAATCTCAGGATAGTACTTTGCCAATTAAAAACAAACAGAAGGAATACGTCATTATCTCTTCTACGTTTTAGTATTAAGAAGTTATCTCAAGGCTAAATTTAGGTGAAATTTTGTGAAATTTGCGCAGATGTTATTTTCAAAATAAAGAGGAAAATTTACCCCTATGGAAGTCAGGGACAGATTTACCATTGAAAATGGCAAAGTCTTGATCTTTTTAGTGGGAGGCCTGATCATTTTGTGTAAGATTTGAGGAGGAGGGTGACAATTCTTATATAGAGAGTACTCCTTGGCATGGTTTTGTCATGAGCTAACAACCACTCTTTCAAAAATTTCCTGAGCATGATTATAGACTAAATTTGAGTCAGGGATGGTTTCACACATTTGGATGCAGCCACCTTATTTTAGAGATCAAGGAAGTTTAATGATGAGTGTGCAAGTGGATCATACCAGTTCAGTAAAGGGGGAGAGAATAATTCCAGGTTCTGTCTAGCATACCTGGGCCTATCTGTGCTTCAGTGTGTGGTTTTCTAAGAACCTGACTTCATTCCCACTGAAAAGGGTGCACAGTGACTTTTCTAGATATTTCGCTGGAAAAACTATGTCATCACTACATCTGACATTGGGAAGAAATTCTTCACAGAAAGAGTGGTCAGACACTGGAACAGACTGCCTAGGGAGGTGGTTGAGTCGCCATCCCTAGATGTGTTCAAGTGTCGTTTAGATGGGGTGTTGGGTTATATCGTTTAGGGGTGAACTTGTAGTGTAGGGTCAATGGTTGGACTCGATGATCCCAAGGGTCTTTTCCAACCTGAATTGTTCTATGATTCTATGTCACTTCCCCAATGTGAAAGAGGGATTATTAAAAGTAGAAATTACTAACTCTCCTCTGCACACCCATGTTAGAAGCAAGCAAGCAATTTCCATTTTATCCAAATAAAATCAATTTGAAGCTTAGGTGACAGCTTATTATTGCAGTTTCGTTGCATGGGACAATACGGGGAACTGGAAAAAGTAAGAGGAGTTTGAGGGTCACATTCATTCAAATGGTCATAATGGTTCATGGAAGTGATTCATTTGCTTTCATGTGTTCTGTGTCAGGGTGAGCTGAACAGGTCAGTGTGTTCTGAAATTGAGCATTATCTGTTGATCTGAGCCCTAAAGTGTTTGCTTTGCATAACTCTTATCATTCTCCCTCCACTTCCACCCCCAAGAATTACACAATGTGCAATACCTCTAAATGGTCTTATCGGGAATCTTTTGTAGCAAGAATAATGAAACCTCAAAAGGCAAAAATATAAGTAATTGACAAAATGTAAAATTATTCAAGAACTATATATACGCCACTGAGAGTCTGTATCCAGTGAAGTAAAAATCAGAATATAAATATGTGTTGAATAGAAGCAAGTTTATAAGCATAGTAGCTTTGAACTGACTACCATGGGTAAACAGCAGGAAAGAGGCTGTTACACAGACTTCACCATGGATTGTGCAATCACATTGGAGACCTCAGACATATACTTCAGTTGTCATTCTGCTCTGACATCCACAGTCTTCAAAGACTGTATTTGGTGCTAGCTTAAACCATTCTCCACTGTAGTCACAGCTTCAGTTGCAGTGTCAACATAAACCAGAGAAAAGCTGCTGTGAATTCTCACAAAACAGTTAGTCTGTAAATCAAACTATACGTTAGGTCCTTTGAGTTCCAGTGTTCACAAATGTGTCAAAAAAGCAATTTAAAAATATATAATAAAACAGTTGGATCCAAAGATAGTGTTAGTGAAAAATATTCTTTTGAAGTTTTATATTTTTCTTAACAGTCTTGGCATTTTTGGGACTTCCTCTCACTCATCTTGCACTCCCCTCCCCATAAAAATAGCTAAAAACACCACAAAACCATACCTGAGAGCAATGAAAATACTACTGAAACTGAAAATCGAACACAAGTATGAAAATAACACTTCTTTACTGTCTAGAAATTTCTTTAGAGCTTTAACGGATTTGAGAAGTTTTCAGATAAATAACCTTTGGATAAATAACTCTCGTTTAAATAACTCTCTATTGGATTTGCATGGCCAGGTTTTGGTGGTGGTGGGGAATTTATTATTTGTGTTTGTTACCCAGAGCAACTACTATGTTACTGCAGCCTTGCTTCCTGGGAAGTGGCCAGACATCACCTGCTGATGGGAAGTGGAGAATCATCATAAGATCATAGGATGTGTTGGGCTGGAAAGGAACTTCAGAGATTTATCTAGTCCAACTCCCTACAGTGAGCAGGAACATCTTTAAGGAGATCAGGTTGCTCAGAGTCCCATCAAGCCCAACCTTGAATGCCTCCAGGGATGGAGCCTCCACTACCTCTCTGGGCAATCTGTGCCAGTGTTTCACCATCTTCATAGTGAAGAACTTCCTCCTGATATCTAGTCTAAATCTACCCTGCTCTAATTTAAAACCATTGCCCTTCATCCTGTCAGTACATACCCTTGTAAACAGCCCCTCCCCAGCTTTCCTGTATCACCCTTCAGGTACTGGAAGGCTGCTAAAACCTCTCCCCAGAGCCTTCTCTTCTCCAGGCTAAGCAAACCCAATTGTTTAAGCTTGTCCTGGCAGGGAAGGTGCTCCAGCCCTCTGATCACTTTTTGTGGCCTTCCTCTCGTGTTATCTGCAAACTTGCAGAGAGTACACTCGATCCCACAGTCTGTGGCATCGATGAAGATATTAAGAAACAGTATTCCCAGCACAGACCCCACAAGTGGTGACCTATCTGGAAATTGAGCCATGGACCACTACCCTCTGAGTGCCACCATCTGACCAATTGCTAAGGATCCACTGGACAGTCCACCCATCAAATCCGTGTGTCTCCAACTTAGAGAGAAGGATGTTGTGAGGGACTATGTCAAAGGCCTTTCAGAAGTCCAGATAGATGACATCCATTGCTCTTCCCTTGTCCATTGACACTGTAGAAAGCCACTAGGTTGATCAGACAGGACTTGCCCTTGGTGAAGCTACACTGGCTGTCTTGAATCACCTCCCAGACCTCCATGTGCCTTAGCAGAGCTTCTAGGAGCATCTGTTCCGTGATCTTCCCAATGCTTTTCTTCCACACGCAACTTTTGCTTTAGTTTTATTAAACTGCCCTTATCTTGATGCATGAGTCTCTTGTTATATTTCTCTTCTTCCCTGTCCATCTAAGAAGGGAGGGTGATAGACCGGCTTTGGTGGGTGTCTGGCCTCCAGCCAGGGCCAAACCACCACATAGCCTTGGTGGAATTTTGTTGTTGCAGTTTCAGATTTTCCATGAATACCAATGAATGTGTTTCTGCCATAGCTATGATCTTCTGAGACTCATTCAGAACTCTGTCCTGAACTGCCTTTGTCTATGGCTTTGATGTTTACAGTGAGACCAGGAAATTTCAAGATCAAAATGTACATAAAGCGCTCACGCACATTTTGAAGTTGCATAAAACTTCACAACTTAACCATCTTTGAGGTTGTGTAGACTGTCTAGTTTTGTCTCTTAAGCAAATAAATCCTGCCTATTTTGCATTTTAAATACCAAACTATCATCGTGGCATCTTTTCTCGGTTCTTTTTTAAGGAGACTATTTTTTGTCTCTTTACCAATGCCACATCAAACTTAACATTTATTAAAAACATTATTTGCCTTAGAATAAAAGTATTCACACAGATACTTTTGAAATCACAGGTGTGGAGACAGATCAGTCCTGATAAATTTGTTTTCATTTAGAATTTGAATATATAACAAAAAACTCTAATTATACCTGGAGTTGAATCAGAAATCTGACTTCAGTGCTAAATGATGGCACTTAAGTGCTCTGATACCAATGGTTCTCTTAAGATCAGTTCATCTCACATGGCTTCCACCTTCATAAGCTGGGTAGAAATTGTGTCTCAAAAGCTGTGTTTCATGCTGGACATGAAAAATTTCTGTAGGATTAAACACAAGTGATCCATGTAAGTGAACCATGTAAAGCGGTGACCGTCATTTATTATCAAACTAAAAGCAATCTTTGGATGAGCAGATCCAGCTCTACGTCTTTGTTTTCAGCTACTTCAGAGTTGGAGAAGACTTGATAATTGAAATCTCTATGCTTGCTCTCGAAAAGTCTCAGCCTGTAAGAAATTCATAGCTACTTCAAAAGTAAATATTTATCTGGTTGTTTTATTTTTCCCTAATGGGAGATGGTGAGACTTTATATGTGCCAATTATAAGTCTCTCTGCCCAGATGGACTGAGGCCGCATTTCAGGAGTGATAGAACAGTGGCATGAGAAAAAGATCTTTGCAAACAGACCTGAAAGGTAAGGATGTACCGATATATTTCAAGAAAAAAACCCCAAATTGCAGACAAGCTTAACAAACAGATCTACAGAAAATAGGCTAAAGGGTAATTATGCTATTCTATGTGACTTCTCACATGAACCTTTCCTTGGAATCAGTAAATTCAGCCAGTCATGGTTATTTCAGGTAGTAAATCACTGGAGATAAACAGTATACCTGTTCCAGTGATAAAGCAGAATAGACGAAGTTTGTTCAATCCACAAAACATCACCTTAACAGTTGGGAGACACCCTTGAATTTGATAAACACTTACACTGTAACTATTTGAGCTGGCTCACACTAGAAATGGTGAATATCTAGAAAGTGCAAATCCTGAGTTTATCTCGAAGATGGCTAAGTTGCTTGTAGGTTATTACTGTGCAGTTAATGATGCTGTTAATTGCATTCATTACCTTCCTTGGCCTTGGTAAACACTAATTTGCATTTTTCTTTTTCTGGGTCAGAGTTATAGATACTGTCTTTTATCATTTATTTCATGTGATTTTTTTTGCTCTTTGGTTATCAAGAGCACTCGTTCAAGAATCAGACTCTTAAATAATTTCTATTAATTACAATACAATTTATTTATTTTTTGTCACAATTGGGTATCATGGAACTAAGAAAAAAAAAGGTGTTTCCTGAAAAAAATTTACACTTGACATCATGACTTACATATGGGTACTCCTTGTTCATGCAGTTTATCCTACTCATGCTAAATTAGGAGGCCTATATATTTAATGGCCAGTATCAATTCCAGAAGTCAGAATAGGGAAAGGAACTGAATTTCATCAATTGATGCTAATGAAATCTGGGAAGCTTAGAGTTACTGAGTGGTTGGTTTTGGACGATGGAGAACATTAGTCAAAAGACGAGGGAGAAGCATTTTGTATATAAAGTGAAAATAACTACCTCTGTGCTGCTGACAGCTCCATAGCAACTGACCATGAATGTCTGCAGAAGGCTTTTCTGATTGTGAAGTGCCTCAATGTCATGATCAGATACTTCTTCCCCCAGTGTCCCCAGCTCTAAGGTGTTATTTCTTTTCTGTAATGCAATCAGGGATATGCAAACACAGAAAAACCAATGCACATCCAGTGTATTTTTGAGTGTTTCTCTGAAACAGCAAATTTTTGTGATAAATTGCACTGCACCATGACTAAGTAGCGCAGTCACATAATCATTGCCCATAATCTACTCCTGCCTATGCCGGAAGAGCAACTTAGAAATATGGTGACTGGGAATGGAAAGCTTCCATCAGCTCAACTGAAAATCTGGGTAAAGCCAGGCAGAAGTCTGCAGGAGCTGTTCAGATGACAGGATTTCTGTTCCTTGACTTCAGCTGCTGGTGTCCCAGTAATCATCAGACTACCTCCGTGCCTATCACAAGTGGAAAAAGAACATCAACCACTTGCAATAAACAGCAGATAAAAGCTGGCTGAAGACTGCAGCCACGTCCAGCCTGATGCTTCTCTGAGACCTGAAAGGAGCAGAGGCAGCAGAAGCAGACGAGTTAGTCATGTAAGGCTGCTTCAGCCCTTCATCTTCAACACGAGCTATATTCATCTAACCATCACAGAACTTCTACTATCACTGGAGCTTAAAAACATAGTCCATTCATTGCTCTTTACATTACTTAAAAAGAAGCAAGCTAGCTCTACTTTTATGCAGATTTTGATATGAGCAAAATACTGGAGACGTCATTCCATGAGTATTAAAGCTTCCTTGTAACATCTTAAAATTAGGCAACAATCATGGGGCAATTAATTATAAATTTCAATAGGAGAGTGTCAGTGATAAGAAAACCATTTTTAATTGTTAAAAATAATTTAACTTCTCTGTGAGAAAAAAGGAAAACTAAAAACTTACGTACACAACAAAGAATCTCTCAAAAATATGAAGGAAATGTAAAGTTAATGGCACAAATTTATGTAATGTTTTGTCTAAGTTCATAAAAAATATAAGAGAGAAATATCTTATGTTTGGGTGATCCAAATTTGAAAGATGCAGTTTTAAAAATATTCTTCAGCTGTCTCAGCTGGATGCTTCTAAATTCCTGCAAAGTCACAGAAATGTCTTGGTATTCTGAAATATTTTTTTTAATATTTCCTTTCAGAACCCAAGGATATAGTACAGTCTTGAAAATACCTTCTCACCTTAAGTAGCAGTAACTTGAGCATTGCTAACAGCGTTGCATTCATATTGGTACTTTTTAGCTAAAATATCCGTTGTAACATATTTACAGTGTATCTCTAATAAGACTCTTAAGTGCTTCAGGCGTCAATTGTTCTTAACTGCCAACTCCATGTAGAAATGATAAATAACTGCCTGTCATAGGAATGGGTTCTTGAAGAGGAGGTAATTTGCTTTTGGCCCCGTCAAATAGCAATCTAACGTCTGACCCTTTGGTAAGCTGGAGCCAAGGTTTTGTTACTCTCTTTTTTTTCTGTTTATTTCTTTCCCACCTGGGGATGAAAAAAATGAACATGCACTGAGCCTGTCTGTGTGCAATGCTAGAAAACTGGTAGTGGAGCAGAAACAAAACTGAAATCCAGTTAAGCCCTATCATAGGTTTATACATCAGCACATACCTGAGCCATGAAACAGTACTGGGCAGAACCACTGCTCTGTCACCAGTTGCCATAAGAAATTAAAGGGAACCTATTCTTTGGAAGCAGAAAGACATTGGTACCGATTGCCCATAGTTCGTGGTGGTTTTGCGGGTAATTAACAAGCATCACACTGACAATTCTGAAAACTGAAAAATAGACACAAAAATAACGAGGTTTTAATAAATTTGAGCTGTTTCCTGGTAACATTAAGACCATTATCTGGGAGTGGAACATAAATCAGTTGTTTTCTTTACTGCCTTAGTCAGGAGTATGTGTATTTAAACAGCTGTTAGTAACTATATACTTATTCACTTGATTATCTCACCTTTCTGGCTAGATTTTATAATTCCTTACGACCTCTGATTGATAACAGTTCAGATTCTGTTTGGCTGAAGAGAATATAACACTACCTCCCAGTATTTCTGTCTACTGTATGGACTTGGAGGAGCTCAGACAGGTTAGACTCTGTAGATGCGAGTACAGTGCTAGCAGGTTCTCAGCCACAAAGAGTTTTGACCAGCACCCTTGCGAATTTTTTCCACTGCAAGACCTGTGCGGTATTTGTACAGGGAGCAGGAGTCTTATCAATAGTGCTGACTCTACCTCTCTTTATCAGTATTGTGCATGTAGGTTAAAACTGGTGTCAGTGAGTGAATGAACTCAAGCCTGAAACCAGTGTCTGTACCTCCTGTTTACCCCAGTCCTTATCAGAGAAGTTATAAAGAAGCTGTTCTATCTGAAACCATTTGGATTATAAAGAAGCGACAAGAAATACCATGCTTTAATTACTAAGATCCCAGATACCTGGACTTTGCACATAGCAAATCTCTGTTGACAGCAACCTTTGCACAGCACAATAAATACGTCTGCTGCGTGGCAGTTAGTAACAGAAAAACAAAGAAATGGTTCAAAGTTAGTCATGTAAGAATACTCCTAAATGAAGAGAAACTGCTGCTTTAGAGCAGATGTATGGTCTAATTTACTTGAATAAATTACCTAAATAGAGGAAAAAAATTCTTTGTCTTTCAATACTGGTAATTAATAATAATTTTATAGCAATATTTGAATTTTACTCAGACACGGAAGACAGATAAAAACAAACAAAAAAAGTACTTTTTGACTAGAGAAATAATTTAATATGTTCCAACTGTCATGCCAGGTGTACTCTGATACACTTTTTGGAAAAATAAATCCAGATAAATAATTCAATTTGTACTGAATTTTCACCTTTTGCTTTTTTTCTTCTGCTAAAAGCAGAGAAAATACACATAGTGTTTTCATAAATTTACCTTTCACAGTTTGCAGTCAAGTAAGCAGACCTGTAGTTATAGTGTTAAGAGTTGAAATTTTTAAGGGAACTGGGCCTGGAGGAGAATGTCTTAAAGATTCTTAAATGCTTTTGAAAAGCTGTCTCTAGCTATTATTCTATTTTCATTGTTTTTAATTGTTTTAGATTAGAAAAAGAAATGCAAGCTATTGAACAGGCTGCCCAGGGAGGTTGTGCAGTCTCCTTTGGAGACATTCAAAACCCGCCTGGACGCGTTCCTGTGTGACCTACTGTAGGTGATCCCGCTCTGGCAGGGGGGCTGGACTAGATGATCTTTTGAGGTCCCTTCCAACCCCTGACATTCTGTAATTCTGTGATTCTGTGATTTACAAATCATTATTCTTTTTTCTTTAAAACAGCAATCCAGATGTAAATTTCAAAAATACTCATATTTTTTTAATTTCCAATATACAAATTTATCTAGTTATTTTTAGCATACAGGCAGATAGTGTAGGATACTGAGCATGAAAGAATACTGAGCATGGAAGTACATTTGACTAACACAAAGCCTGAATTTCATCCATTTGCTTTCGAAGGGCAAGGCAAAAACGGACCTTTAGGCATATGAAATTCAGTGCAATTAGGAATTTAGGCAACTGAGATCATCACAGTTTCTATATAAAACAAATATCTGGGCACCTAAGGTTTTGTGGGCCCTTATTATTTCAGTGAAAACTTCATTTGGTGCTAAAAAGCTCTGTGTTCCCCAAAGCATCATCATCTTGGCTTTGTAGTGCTGCTCTCTCCCTTAAGGCTGTTTATGATTTACAAACAAGACATTTCAGCATCAGCGCCTTTGGGAGGCGAGTTCAGTCAGCGGTCTCTTGGCAACTCTAACACACATGGACATTTATTTCAGCACAAAGTACAGCAGTCACAGGCAGTTTCATCCAAAAGTACAGCTGGAGTAAGCATCAGACTTGTGTATAACAGTCTAGAGAGTTAAACCAATTGTCCAGGAAATGGAAGTCAGAGTTTTTCCAGACTCTCCTCAGTCCATACATGTTCTATTTGACTTTGCTCAGCTTTCAGGTGACTGATCTATCCCTTAGCTGATAGATAAAAATGCCATGTGAACAAGTCACCACTCGTCTTACTAGATAATTTAGCAAGTAAATTTGAAAAACATTTTATTTTAACTTTTACTGAGATAATTTCTGTGTAGCATAGCCCGGCATTTCATGCCTGGGCCCAATCTCTGTCTAAGTGAGAAGTCCTGAGCAAGCAAAGAGTACAAGGCTAAGCTCTGTTTCTTACAAAGGTAGCACTGACGGGCTCGCAACATCCTTTTAATTTCCAGAAGATGATGATGATGATAATAATAATATAATAATAATATTTCATTTAAAAATACCACTTTATGAGAAGTGATGTTTAATATTATGTGGTTTTAAGTAGAAGAGACAATATAAGCCTTTTGCTTTTCAAAGTACAAAAAAATAAAAGCAAAGAAATTAAAAACAAGCAACCAAAAGAAGTTTAAAAAGAAGTAACCAAATCATTGAACAGTTTGTGAAGTAGAAAAACAGATAAACTACCCCAGTGACAGCTGACAACATTGCAGGGGTAGGAGGAGATACAAGACATTCCTTCAGCTGTCGTTCTGGCTATGTCTATTATGAGGAAGAGATAGGGGAATGAGAAGTAGGTTGTGATGCAGATAAGTACTCAAAAAAAGGGATTAATCACTTCAGATGATCTGAACTGAACTACATTCACTTCTTAATCTGGATCCAGATTGTGCTCCTAAAGCAAAACTCCCACTTACTCTGTCTTAGAGAGCACAAATTGGATTCCTTTCAAATGAGGTTAAGCCAGGTGTGCACCTTATACGCTCTCCAGTCCTAATTTATGTTGTCTGTGGGACCAGCTCAAAACTAGTCTGAAATCCACAAAAAGTGCAAGCTATGACTACTAGATCCTTGGCATGAACAGTTTTGCTCTGCATGACCACTCTTTGATTTGCAGTACTTGCTGGTGAAGGTATAGCATGATTAATGCCCAGGAGGAATGTACATCTTCCTACTGACTGTGGATCAATGTGGAAAGATTTGTCAGGTCGGTGACTAAGACTAGGTGACTGAATAAAATCAGTGAATCTCATTATTTTTCTCTAGTTTGGCCATTAGCCATCAGGTAAGCCTCCAGCTCCTCATTGTCAATGGGTGATTCAGTTCCAAAAGAGTATCCTAGCTAGGAATTATTTAAAAATTAATATGAAGTTTTGTCTTTTTTCAACATTTGTTATGCACTTATATGATATTTTTTTCTTCCTTGTAGGAATGCGCTGACCATTGACTTACATGATTTCCTCAGGATCCATTCTGCTTAGGTCAGTGAGGAGAGCAGTAACCCATACTGAGCTCTCCCACAGTTTTCATGGGAATCCTGGAGAAGGATTGATTGGAAGACAAGATATACAGAAGGGAATGCAAAACTGAATGAAACGTGCAACTCATAATAATAACTTCATATGACACTGTCTCCCACAGCATCCTCAT
>NW_009717730.1:0-4203 GCF_000703405.1 Apaloderma vittatum
GAGAGAGTTCAGCACAGAGCCACAGAGATGAGTGGAACATCCTCTTGACGAGGAAAGGCTGAAGGAGCTGGGTCTCTTTAGCTTGGAGAAGAGGAGGCTGAGGGATGATCTCATAAATGTTTATAGATATGTCAAGGGAGAGTGTCAGGAGGATGGAGTCAGCCTCATTTCAACAATGTCCAATGACAGGAGAAGGGGCAATGGGTGCAATCTGGAACATAGGAGGTTCCACAAAAATATTAGAAAAAACTTTTTCACTGTGAGGGTGACGGAGCCCTGGCCCAGGCTGCCCAGAGAGGTTGTGGAGTCTCCTTCTCTGGAGACTTTCAAAACCCTCCTGGACGCGTTCCTGTGTGACCTACTCTAGGTGATCCTGCTCTGGCAGGGGGGCTGGACTAGATGATCTTTTGAGGTCCCTTCTAACCCCTGACATTCTATGATTCTGTGAAGGAGCTGGCATACTTACACTAGAAGTAGGCAACAGTTATGAGAAGGTGATTCTATATTTCACCTAGACTTTTCTTTTAGGACTTGAAATTGTTTTATACCTCTACAGTAAAAAAAAATCAAAAACAACAACTGTACTATTATTTTCTACTGCGATTTGAACTGTGGCTCATTCATTGTGTGAGGAGTTTACTTCCTTTAAAAAACTGATTTTCTTTCAAACTATTGGATAATGAACACACAAACATCTCTGCTATTTTATTCTAGTTTCTTATCTTTTCTTTTCCAGATGCTATCTTTCCTCTGCTTAGGAATCATTTTCCAAGCACTAATGATTTAGATTACCTTAACTAATAGGTTTTTTTTTTCTTTTGAACAGAATCAAGGCCTTAATAGGTAAGGCAGAAGATTCACATCTCTTAGTTGTACTTCAGTCCTCTGGTCTGTTTTCAGAATTGCCTGACAATGCAGGAAATGTCTTGTGCAACGGACCTCAGGAGTTAAATTTGAGACTCTCCTAAATCAATCGGACTGGAGCCACAAACATATCCAGGGGCATTAAAACAATTCAATGCACTGGTAAGTATTTGGAGGATCCGCTTTATTTGCTGCAGGTGCTCCAAGCTGGAGGTATGCCAGGTGAAGATCTTTTGTAACACCCCTTCACATTCCTTCAGTATATATAAAGATTGGGAGAATCAAATTACCAGTAAGATTCAAACACGAAGTGAAGCTCCAGTGACTCCAGCCCGCCTGAACACCAGCAATAGTAACAGCAGCTGTGGCAATGGTCAGTAAGACATTTGTCTAACAGAATGCTAAACTGCTTTCCTTCTGAAACATTATGCAGTCGACTGCCTCAGATGTTTTCTGTATAATTGTCTTGTTTGACGAGGAGTTCATTCTTGTCTCTGCATTAAGATAATTTCTCTGACAACCGTACGAACAGTATTTGTTTGTTAAAAAAAACCACCACTACCATGAAGTGACTTTTGGAAACAAGAACTTTTTGTTGTTGTTTGAAAAAGAGGTGGAATAGGAGAGGAAAATATCCTTTGCTACTTATTAATAGCCTCACCAGATATTTGGTCCATTTTGTCTGTCGGCTTAACCTGCGCTGGAGATTTTGAACAGATTATACGAACGTAATATGCTGCTTTGGAAAGCAGCATACTCTAAAATCGAACAAATCACATCTAAAAAAAATTCCTGCAAGAATAAAGATCTTACTGCTGCAGACAAGTTTTCAAAATAAAGCATTCAAGTCATAGAATCATAGAATGGCATAGGCTGGAAGGGATCTTAGAGATCATCTAGTCCAACCTCCCTGTGATAAAGTTTCTAAATCTGCATGGTAAAGAAAGTCTATAATAACATAACCTAGAAAGGGTGAAACAAAATAAAAGCACAGAAAAGAGGTGCTATCACAGAGTAAAGCCTGCATTATTTTTGTAACAGCCCTTATAAGTATTCGGAGAGGTTTAGTATTTAGAGAAGAGATTGGAAATTCAGGATTGGTGAATTGTTTTCCGGTCCTTCATACACCTCTGTGGTATGGTCTTGGGCAAATCAGACAGCATTTCTGTGCCTCAGCTTCATATGGGTAAGACAGAAATGCTTCTCCCACAAATAAGTATAAAAAAGCCCCGTACACTTAAAGGCATGTCAGAAGAGGAGGAGGAGTAAAATTGCTATCGATATAAGATGGTAAAAACTGTCACTTTAAGCTAGATAAGCTCATAATATGGAAGATGCACATATCTGTAAGAACAATACCTTTGCAGTCACATCAGTGTTGCTGTTGTCTCACTTAAAACAAATGTTCAAAGGTGAAGCGAAAAATAGTATCTCTCAAATTTGGGTGTCAAGAGGCTTTGCCTGCTGTTTTCCCAGGAGCTGTTTCTGCAGTACCAAGAAAATACCATGCAAGATGTATACCTTCTGTATACTGTGTACAGGAAGCCTGTTGTCCTGTCCCCTCTCAGAAAAGGATAGTTACCACCAGTCAAGAGTTAGAATCATAGAATGATAAGAGTTGGAAGGGACCTCTAGAGTTCATTTAGTCCAACCCCCCCCTCCGAGTTGTATGTAAGTGTTAAAAAGCATTGAAGTACTAAAGAGCTTTTGGATTTTATCTGTGTGTCTTAAATGCAATGACAGAACTAAGGTGTGGGATCATGCTAAATTTTCATAACAATGAATATTCATATTTCTGTATTAGCAGTTGTAGCATCAAAATCGACATTAAAATATACAGCTTCTCAGTTTCTTCTTATATTACCATATAACAGTACAATGTAAACCTGTACATGAAGATCTCACATGAAAAACACTGCATAATACTGTCTGTTAGCTCTGCATTTTACTGTACAGTGTTTTAATACTAAAGACTTTTTTTTCCGACCATAGAAATGAGTTCCTTCTTCACCAAGCCTTTCTAATGGGAATCATCTCTGATACACCACCTACATCATTTTCCACATGAACACTATCCTATTAATTTTTCTATTGCAACTAATGTCGTAGATGAGCCAATAAAATCTTGACATCAGTAATAATAGTACACATCTCCCGCACTCTGCACCTCAAAACTATTTCCACCTTAAAGCTTTTATTTTCAATCGATTCTTTTATTGCCCCTCCCCTTGAGACAGCTGGTCAGCGCTCCTTGAAAGTTGCTCCAGGATCATCCCAATCACCATTTTACCTTTAGCCATCCAGCCCTCGGCTCCTTGCAGTTAAAGTCTGAACCAGAAGGCATTCAACTTCCACTTTACTCTCTCAGGCATGAACAAGTGCAATCACTGCAGGAAGCTGAGCATCCTTGTCACAAGCAGCAGCAACCACTGTCCTTAAAATGTTATTGTCATGCCGCTGTCACTTACCCTTGACTCCAACATGCTCTGATGAGGTGTCTGGTGTCTGTCCCAGCCATGTGCAGTAAAGTTAAAAATTTTTATTCTAACTGGTGAGTCTTGGCTCTTATTCTGTTGGACTTGTACTTGACGGTAATTGGGGCAGCAATCCCTTATCAAATATATCTTTTCAATGTTTCTCATCCAAACACACATTCTTTTCAACCAGCTTATACATAAAACCCCTGATTCAATGTATTCTTTAACATTCATTACAACTCTTATCATTTATTGTTTAATGGACAACATTATTGTTGATGTAAAATGATGGATAATCTGGCCATCTTTTTCACAACTAAGAATTTACTTAGATCTCAGAGATACAAATTAGGATGACACATCCACACACTTCCAAGCTCCAGAAAACACTAGATTTCCCCACCTTCAATAGTTACATTTTTGTGTGCTCAGAATTTGACCAAATATTGTTTAGTTGTTCTTTTTAAACAAAATTTATTACAATTAAAGAACCCCAAACACTCATTAAAATGCCAATAATTTCTGGTGAGTTTTTTGCTTATTATAAGATTAAAAAAATGCCATTTGGAAAAAGAAACAAACCCAAAACCACAGCAGAATATACAAAATATAATACAGTTCTAGGTACCAAATTTTGAATGAATACATCACATGATAGATGTATTGTTTAACATCACAGGCACTGGCACATGGACACAGTTTGCATTGTTTTCCCAAGATTCTTGTTTTCCCAAGATTCTTCTCTCTTGCAATGAGGCCCCCAATTTGATGAAGCCTGAAGTTACTACCATAGGGCAAAATAAAAACAGGAGAAAGATTGAGATCAAGAAACCAGGAAAGCTGGGGGGGGGGGCCCACACCA
>NW_009717730.1:4234-51533 GCF_000703405.1 Apaloderma vittatum
ACCCAAACCAACTTGGAGAGATGCATGATGATCAATTAATGTAGTTGAGATTTTCCCAGAAATCTTCAGTTCAAGAACTCACTTATTTTTTCCCCAAAGTTCAGTTCCAACACACTGAAGACAGGAAGACAGTTTTCTAATGACAACTTAATCAAAAGAAGGTGACTCACAAGGGGGAAAAAGCAATAATAAAACTAAACAAGTCCTTTGCTGATAAATGTATAAACAAAACAGCTTAAAGATTGAGGTAAATTTGATAGAAATTAAATTTAGCAAGAAACAAACATTAATTAGAATCAATATGTGGCTGTGAAAATGTTTGAAAAACCTAAATAATTACAACACTTAATGATGTTGTGTAAAAGGAAAGTAGAAAGGTCAGCTAATTAAATTGTCTTAATGTGAACAATAAGGAGTAAAAGCTCTAGCATTTAAACATGTTGGAGTAGTACACAGACAAGAGTGAGAAAGTAAATTATTCAATGTCAAGGAAATTAAACTCAGAGAGGAGAACCTTACATAAACTGGAATTTCTTGCAACACTTAATGTGAATCCCTAAAACCACGAATTACCAGTAAAATGAAAAATTGATAATTTGCTTGGCTCAAGTGATTTGCTGTTCATCACATAATGTGGAAAATTGTATCCTAACTCACAAGTGTACTGGCTATTACCAAAGACACAAACCATATTGAACCATGTAGGGGAAAACACTGTTTACTCCCTAGTGAGGTAAAGGACAACCTTTCTTTTGTGGTTTCCAAGTGAGTTCTGGATAAAGTACAAACAGATGGAGATAAAGGAGGGTGGAATTTTATTTTCTTTGGCAGGTGGCAAAATTAGGAAGGAAAGATGCAATCACCCTTTTAAGAGGGCTTTTGTTTTTCAGTGTCTAGCCTTCTCATATTCAACCATATGCACACCAGACCATACCATTGACCATCCTCAAAGTGGTTAGCATAGTCCTGAGGAGAAGAGATTTAACTGAAAATACCAGAATGTCAGCATTCATTTTAATGGCTGAAAGTGGTACAATCCCTATTCAAATGATTCAGCTGAGAGACTGCTACATTCCAAGGAAGCATAGAAACTCTTCCTGGAACCAAGTAAAAATAAAAAATTTCAGTTTGTACCAGGTTCCCTCCAGTCTCAAAAATCTTCTGGCCAGACCATGCTGCAGATTCTGTTACCTGCTATCATTTAGCACGAAGTATTGAGGAGAGAACTACTGACTTGGACAACTGTGACTCTCCATAAAAGACTGCTTAGATTCGGCCTATGAGTTCCTTGAGCTTCACTTAGAAGTGAGGCTTATGAATACCCGGTTAATACACAGAATAAATCAAATCCATTACCATTCTACAACAAAGTAAAATAAAATAAACATGCACACAAACAAATAAATAGGGGGTTTCAATAAGGAATTTTATTCCTCTCAAAATGAAAAAAAAATCCCTTAATTTGGAGATTATGTCACTATATATATATATACTATTGAAAAACACTGTATCCACTACAACTCATAAACCACCCAGGTATATAAGGAGTAAAGATGAAGATACTCAGGGTACATATATAGAGCATGGCAGATGAATTCAGTGATCTCTCCCAGTATCCTACACTCCAGTCACTTCCACTGCTGGAGCTATTGGAGCACTTCAGGGCTCCCATTTTTTCACCACGCCTTGACCCCGGAAGAACCAGACTCAGCAGCTGGGAAGCACCTCATTTCAAAAACCTGATGCTGTTTCCTTGTCATGGATTTCAACATCTGATTCTTCTGCTGCAATACTGGGTAAGAGCTCAGATTTCAAGTCTTGGTTAGAACCAGGTACTCCTACTTTAGAAAAGAGAAAGTTCAGCATCAGACAGTGGTGAAACCTGCAGAAATTTTCCTTCCTGGATCTCTTGCATTGTCACACAGTGTCTTATTCACCAGTATGTCAAAATGCCAATTTCTGGCTTGGAATGTTGAAAGTAACAAATCAATATCAGGAAATTACATTCTTTCAACTAAATACAGTTGCTTAGAGAGTATAGGAAAGAAATAATTATGACAGTGAAATTAAACTGAAGGAATTTTTTGTTCAGAAAACAGATAATTTACAGTTTAAGAGTTTCTAGATTTGAGCTATAAAAAAATAAATTAGAAGCCTCTTTTCATTTTTAAAATAATTAACTTTAAACAACATTATGAGAGCTGCAAGTTTGTTAGGAGAGAGGGAGTCTTTTTAAACACTTTACTCAGCTCCAGTCAAATCAACCCAACAACCTCTAGATTTGGACAATGATACAACAGTGTGTTCATTTATATGAGATTCCTGCCTTCACATGGAAAGTCTTTTATGAGATATAATTTAAAAGTATCTTCCCTCTGTGTAAGTGTGGCAAAATTAATCTATATGCTATTGAAAATCTCTCGACCAAGAGAATAAGAGATTTAAGGGAAAACTGTGTCCTCTGGTATATGTGGCTTTATATGAGCTGGTGTTGTACTTCACCGTGGCAGCAAAACAAGAGAGAGAAATTCCATGGAAGCAGACAATGTAATTAGGTTCAAGAAAAAGTTCCACAACCTCATGGACAACAGGAATTAGGGATGCACATCCTCAATCCCTCAGCTCTGATGTTGGGAACTGGAGGAGGGCTATGGTCTTGTCCCTGTGTAATGTCTTGCACCATTTCTGGAACATCAGTAACCTCAAGGTATCATTGTGTAGACCTGCTCTACACATCACATGGTGAAACTCTTACTCTAAAAGTGTAAGTCATTTTTGGTCTTACAAAGAACAGATGTTCTCTGTTAGGGTATATGTATATATAGAACCAGAGGTTATATGTATATACAGAGAAAGAGAGAGAGAGAGAGAGAGAGAGAGATGATATAGATGATATAGATATACATATAGACATAGATATATATATAGATATATAACCAGAGGTTCTCTGTTATACATATATATATATGTATATCCATGTCAGGCACAGTACAGCACCAGGCCAGACTCAGCCCCTTTAATTACTAGACAATGCAAATTTTGCATGTGGTCTCCAGCCAGCAGACAAAATCTGATCTCTCTGTTGCATCCAACATTCCTTGGAACATATATCTTCCCTGACGAAATATTCAAGTTTAGCTGGATCTGTCTGACAGTTTCTAAAGTTCCTGGACAGAAGTGTGAAAAAGTCACAGGGTATCCTCATGAGACTTTTCCTCATGGAAAGAGGATAACTTTCCATCATATCTCCTCTTTGTCAAGAGACTACCATTAGATTTCATTGCCAGTCAGGAATATCTGGAAGGCATATATATGTATACAGGCATATTTAAGTGTTCAATATCAACTCCGTAGATTGGATCCTAGGAAAAAATTAGTCAATGGCAAGACTCTGGAACAAATTGTCAGAGAAGCTGTGGATGCCTTCTCCATTGAGGTGTTCAAGGCCAGGTTGGATAAGGCCTTGAGCAACCTGGTCTAGTTGAGAGGCGTTCCTGCCCATGGCAGGGAGGTTGGATTAGATGGTCTCTAAGATTGCTTCCAACCTAGGCCATTCTATGATTTTATGATTCTATGAACTATGCTTTGTGCTCACTGCTATCTATATAAGCACTTTAAGACTCTGAGAAGCTAACCCTACACATTGTTTCTGTCACTATTTCCTAATAAATAATTGTGCATCAGGAAGCTATTTCTCATGCAGAAGTAATGTGATATAAATACAAGTTATCAAGTCTGTTACAGTTCATCAAGTTTCTGAAAGATGGTAAAGTTACATCCAGGAAAGTTTACTTATATTTCAAAGAGCACTGAAACAGATTTTTTTCCAAGATAAAAATAACAAAAGTCTATCAAACTCTTCAGATTTATTATATAAAAAGTCAGAGATGTCAATGGCAACCTGTAGAAAAAAATCCTTTTTTGTTCCAGCAAGGCTTCCTACCCAGGAGTCAGGCTTCTTGTTACCTCTTTTCCTTCATTTGTTACTTCTAAGCATGCAATAATTCCAATTTCAGTTGGAAAGTTGTCAACATAGTCACAAAGCTTCAAGATTGATGTGCCTTCACAAGAAAGGGCAAAGCATTAGTGGTCAGTGACTACAACCCAGATAGGGATGACAACTTGGTCAACAAGAATTTCTTACTAGAACACCTGACTAGGATGATTCAAGTCTGGCTCTGTAAAGCTGCCAAGAGGCAGGTTCCACCAACAGCCTAAGCATCATCACAGAAATTGGAGGAGGCACGTCATGCCTGAAGTCAAGTCAACTCGACAAGCAAGGACAAGCAAAGGCCATGGCTGAAGAAAAGTGCATTTAAAATCTAGGACAGATCCAAAGGTTGAGCTTAAACAAGACTCCTGAGCCTTTGGCAGAGGGTGCCTGAGTGGGGGTCCCGGGTGAGGCTGGTCAGGCCAAAGAAGGTCTATGAATACATTCAGGGCTGTTGAAAACACGACACTTAGCTCAGATGCAAAAGGATCAAATGAGTATATGCCGGAGGCGCCTTGCTCTGTGCTACATCAGACCATATGGACAACCTTCACTGGAGGTTTATCTCATTCTATTTTACAGTATGACTGTGTTTTCCATTGTTTTTTATTATCATTCCACCAAATTTTGCATATCGACTTTTCAGATTCCAAATAGCCACACCACGATGGGCAGGAATAGGTAGCACAACTTCACTCTCCGCATCTGTAGATAAGCATACATAAGGCAGCATTTTGGCATAATGCTTCCAAGAAACAAGGACAATGTTGCTTGGTTCCATTTTGACAACTTAATTGCACAAAATCTCAGACAATTTAAAATGCAAAAACAGAGTAACTTGCAGAATGCCTAATAACAAGAAAATACATTTGGTTATTTATCACCTTACTGAAGACACTGGCATTGAGTTTGCATAAGATTTTTTTTTAATTTATTATACCTTTACATCTTTTTTGTCTTGAACCCTTTTAAGAAAAGTATATATGGCTTTCATTAAATTACTGCAATCTCCTGCTCTTTCATTACAGATATGTTTCCTGTTTTGTTGATATCCAGGAAAGGTGTGATTGATTGGACGGTACTATCTTTACTCTCAGCCCTTGGGATAATTAACCCCGCAACACACAATCAAGTCTTTCCCATTAGTATTTTATACTGCAGGGCTGTATTTTTGAAAATGTTATACACATTACCCTACAGTCATCCGTGACACTTCATTAGCAGCAGTTACAAATATATAGGGGGTGAGAAGGATCTTGCTATAGATTTTTGATTTTTTATTTTACAAAAAAGATGCCATTCTTTAATTTTCAGTCCAGCCCATTTTGATAATCATAATTTGTGGTGTTTTGGCTTGTCTTCCTGAGCAGCAGCAGATAGCTGTAGGCTCAATATTTACCTCTGAAGAGTGCAGATATGAGTCTGGAAATCATATATCACTGAAGCAGAGATCTGTGTCCCTGATTCCCTTAAAAGAAAAAGGCACACAGATGGACTTACATGCATATGTAGCTCACAGTTCACATCTGGCTTACATCTGGCCATAAGCCATATCTCTCTGTGGTGTGTACTAATCAGTAATCAAACTCTGCTCTAGGATCCATGGTTCTAACAGACTGGGCAACGGTGAACAGCATAACCATAACTCCTTAGACTCAGGAGGCTGAGATTTGACTCTTGCCCTTCACTATGTACTAAGGTACTGATGGCATCAGGCAAGCAAAAAAAGAGTTCATAACCTCTAGTAGAGATATTGACTCTTTACAGAAAGCAGTTGGTGATATTATGCTCTTCAGGATGACTGAACTATTGTGGAAAAGAGGAAATTTGGGACTCTAGGCATTAATTTTTTTTAAATTCTTTTTACTTTCAATCTGCACCCTCAGTAAGTTTGCCGACGACACCAAGCTGTGTGGTGCCGTGGACTCACGAGGGAAGAGATGCCATTCAGAGGGACTTTGATAGGCTTGAAAAATGGGCCAGTGCAAACTGCATGAGCTTCAACAAGTCAAAATGCAAGGTCCTGTACCTGGGTTGGGCCAATCCTAGGCACAAATACAAACTGGGCACAGAGTGGGTTGAGAGTAGCCCTGAAGAGAAGGATTTAGGGGTGTTGATAGATGAGAAGCTCAACATGAGCCGGCAGAGCGCTCATGCAGCCCAGAAGGCCAACCACATCCTGGGATGGATCAAGAGAAGCGTGGTCAGCAGGTGAATCTCCCCCTTTACTCTGCTCTTGTGAGACCTCATCTTGAATCCTGCGTCCAGTTCTGGTGCCCTCACCATAAGAGGGACATGGATCTGTTGGAGGATGTTCAGAGGAGGCCACAAGGATGACCCAGGGGCTGGAGCACCTCTGCTATGAGGACAGGCTGTGGGAGCTGGGATTGTTCAGTCTTGAAAAGAGAAGACTTCGGGGGGACCTAATAGCTGCCTTCCAATACCTGAAGGGAACCTACAGGAAGGCTGGGGAGGGACTTTTTACAAGAGTGTCCACTGACAGGACAAGAGGAAATGGGTTTAAGTTGAAGGAGAATAGATTTAGATTAGATCTTAGGAAAAAATTCTTCAATACAAGGTTGGCAAGACTTTGGGATAAATTGCCCAGAGATGTTGTGGCTGCCCTCTCCCTGGAGGTGTTCAAGGCCAGGTTGCATGGTGCCTTGAGTAGCCTGATCTAGTTGAGAGGCATCCCTGCCCATGGCAGGGAGGTTGGATTAGATGATCTCTAAGGTCCCTTCCAGCCTAGACCATTCTATGATTCTATGATTCTATGATAATAGCAGGAATAATCACAGGATTAATATGTGGTTTTGGAAAGTTCAGAGTATATATACACAATTCTGAACAGTTTGCAGTTGTCTAACTATGAATTCACAGAGATGTTGTCAGTTTTGGTGAAGGTTAAAATGAAAAAAAATACATGGTAATGAGAAACCTGTTTTTTCTGTCACTTCTGTGTGTTTTAGGTTATTCCACGCACAATTAAAGTGGACAGTCTGCTTTATTATTAAAACTGAGGCTATTTATTAATATCAATAACTATTACAAGATTATGTCTGGGATGAGGAACTCTCTTGTCAAGGTTGTGAATCTCTGATTTTTGTCAAATTTCCCAGAGAAACATAGCATTAGAAACCAGTCATACAGTATTACCTTCTTGGTATAGTGATTTCTCATAGGAAAATACTCTTATTACAGTGATGGGAATTAACGCACTAGAACACAGCACAGGTGAAACACTTGTTTATACTGCACAAGTGCTCTGGTGGGTGTAAGAACTCCCATTTTGCACATTTAAAATTTCCATAATGAGTTGTCTTGGTGGGAGCCCCAAAAGAAGAAAAAAACAAGGTGTGAATGGAAGGGAATTGAGCATGAAGGGAAATCAGAGAGATACAAAAAACATCTAACCAAAGAGAGCTCCTTCCTGCTTTTTATGTTTGATATATATTTTATAGAGCTTGGCAGACTAAAATACTTTGTCTATAAGAATCCTACAACATCATAGACTTTTCTACCTCTACAATTTTTTTTTCGAGTATGTTTGTAGTTTGGGATATACATGGACAGTGAAATGACACTCTTCCCCAGGAAATTTCTTTTGATTAAGAAACTATTTGTGATATTTTTGTAAAGGTAATTCATATTTAATTTTGTTCAGCGCTTCTCTAAAAGTTGGAGCTAGCATACTCTTCACAGCCGTGAGGAGTGTAGCTCCCCTTCATGTTCTAACGAACGGAAGAAGAAAAAGAGGAAAAAAAACAAGGAGGGGATGTGGAAAAAACATGAAATATAATTCCTATACCAACCAGCTTAACAGAGCTGAGAATTAAAAGGGGCTTTCAAGAAACATAAATGTGAATAGGGCAAGGGGCTGTGTCTGACCTCATGAAAACTGTGTAACGGTTAAGGGGCCTTAGGAGTTGCTGCACTTTGGGTTGAAATGTTGGGAGAAAAGGAAGTTTCAAGAAGTGACATAGTAATGCTAAATGCCAACCAATGCTTTAATGAGAATGATGAAAGACAGCATGGTAGTAGGAACTTCTGATGTCAGACCAAAGCAAATTGGACTGGCAAAATAGCAGGACAGTTTGCATGCGTCTTCACAGACTCATAGCTATTCTGTTCATCAGTTCTCTAGACAAATACTTTTCTATTAATAGCAGAAGAAACTTACTTATGCCTTTTAGAAGGCAGCTAACCTATTAAAGAAACTCTAGCTCTAATTCATCATTTTCTGTCCATTTTCATGAGAAATTGATAAGAAAGCCAAGTTACTAAAACATCAAAATCACAGAATTAGTATTTATACTGATTCGTTGGCTGAAGTTGTCAAGAAAAGTGATTGTGTTGATTACAAATGTTAGTTTAAAAATTGCTGCAGTTTATTAATTTTTATTAACTCTCAAGGGTTAACTCTAAAAAAAAGTTAAATTACACCCAATTTAGGACATCTTTAATAATGAAGAAATTAGGCTCATATGCTTATCTTCAAAAGTTTTTATAACATTGCATTTTGTCCTGCTTTGTGCATTATATAGTTATTTGACATTTAGGTGTCTTTGGATTTAAAGGTTAAAGGGATTTTATTCACAATTCATCCTCAGAGGACAATTGTTATCAAGATGTTCTAGTGTTTACTAATTGCTCTAATGCTTACTACTCCCTCCCTAGTACATTTGGAGTTAATACATTCCAATCCACTTTTCACCTTTCAAATTGTTTTTGTTTTTATTGATTTTGCAAGTACTTCACCAATAATTTATCATCTGAAGACCTCAGGAGGTACTAACAATATTTTTAAGAGAACACCATCTCTAGCTCATGTTAAGAGATATATTTATGCCTTTGCTTTATTTTAAAGGATTCCGTCCTGTTTTATGGAAAACTATGTAATGCAGATTAACAGAAAATTTCAACCAAAGTAGCTTCATGCTGAAAGTACTAAAGTTGTTAACATTCAAGAATACACTGAAAGATAAGATCCTTTCTACAAAACTCTGCAAAGGATTTTAAAACCCAGACATTTCCAAGAGAAAAGTTATGCTGAGGTCTGATGGGGAAAATGGATCTTTGGGTGTAAAGTAGCGGGATTGATTGAGAGAACTTTACACTAGATTCAGTGGGGGAAAGCGATACCAAAAGCATTGCAGTAGATAAGCCAAGGGTTGGCATGGTACCATCTGGGGGTGGCAGTGTTAGCGGGAACATTCACACTGCTCCTGGGAACATGGATGGCTCAGGAGCATATCCAAAATGCTTGCGCAGCAACCCATGCAGCATGAGGAAAAAAAACTAAAATGAACTGGAAACATTGGTCAATTCCCAGAGCTACTATATAAGTGGTATTAATGAGGCCTGTTGGGATGAATCCACATTTAGAGTACTGGGGTGGAGGTCTACAGGCTGCTGAGCTGAGGTGAAGGCAACACACTACACATAAGAGAGAAGTTCAATTGTAAAGGCTTTACAGTTAGTGATGATGCAATTGAAAGCCTCTGGCTGAGATTTAGGGGGATGGAAAACAAAGTAGATGTAGAGGATGTCTACTACCGGACAGGATGTAAGCATTGATGAGTTATTCTTTAGGTGATTAGGAAAAAATTCTGGATTGATAGCCCTCGGCCTTATGGGAGATTTCAACTTCCCATACATTATCTGGCAATATCATACTGCTGTGATGAGCAGGTCTTGGAAATTCTCAGATTTTGTAGGAAGTAACAACTTGGCGTGGGTACTCAGTGAGGCAACCAGGAAAGATGTCCTCCTAGACCTATCTGTGAATAAAGGAGGACTCATGGAGAATGTGACAACGGCTGGCTGTCTTGGTCATAGTGATCATGAAATGGTTGAGTTTAAAACTTTCAGTGTAATGAGAGAAAGACAGCAGAGTTGCAATATTGGACTTCAGGAAGGCAAACTTTAAGCTATTCAGGGGGCTATATAGCAGAGTACCCTGGGAATCTACCTTTGAGTGGTGGACAGGGAGTTCTCGTGGAGCTCAAGAGGAAAAACAGATTGTATGACCTCTGGAAGCAAGATCAGGCTTCACAGGCTGTGGTTTGTATATACAGGAAGAAGACACAAAAACTAAAGATCATTTAGAGCTGAAACTTGCCAGAATAACAAGATAGGGCTTTATGTTAATAGCAAAAGGAGGTTTAAAGAAAATATTGGACAGATACTTGTGGAAGATGGTCATATGACTAACAGGGATGAAAAGAAAGCAAAAGGCATTCAATGCCTTTTTTTTCCTTGAGGTTTAAAAATACTGGTAGGGGACTGGCAGCCCGAGGTTAGAGTCCAAGGACCATGAGTGTGGGAACCGTCATTTTCCATTTGTTACCACTGAAATTTTAAGAGACCGATTGTACCAGATGAATGTTCACAACACCATGGGGCTTGATGGGATTCATCCCAGAGTACCGAAGGAGTTAGTAGATTTTATGACAGGACCCCTCTCGATAATCTACCAAATGTCTTGGATATCTGGGAATAAGAAGTTAGCTAATGTTACTATTTATAAAAGGAGCGTGAGGGAAGACTCATGCAACTACAGTCCTGTTAGTCTAACTACAGTTCCTGGAAAAATTATATAGAGGATTACGCTGCATACTATCGAAAAGTATTTAAAGAATAATACAAGACACAGTCAACACAGATTCGCAAAACAAAGTCAAGGCCAGGTTGGTTGGAGCTAAGAGCAGCCTCAGCTAGTGGGAGAGAGGTGTTCCTTCCCACAGCAGGGGAGTTGGAACTGGATGATCTTCAAGGTCCCTTTCAAGCTAAACCATTCTGTGATTCTTTGATTCTATGAAAATCATGTTTAAGTAATTTGATAGCCTTCTATGGTAAGTTCAGCCACCTAATGGATGAAGGGAAGGTGGTAGACATAGTTTTTCTGGATTTTAGTAAGGCTTTTGATATTGCCCCTAGCAACATCCTTCTGGACAAGCTGTCCAACTGTGAACAAGCTCACAGTGCACTGTCTGAAGAACTAATTGATGAGCAGAGCTCAAATGATTGTAGTGAATAGGGCTACATCTGGCTGGTGAACAATCTCCATCTGTGTTCCTCAGAGTTTATCTCTTGAGCCAGTGTCATTCAATGTATTTGTCAATGATCTCGATGCCAGAGTTGAATGTTCCCATTAGCAAGTTTGCTGATGATACCAAACTGGGAGATGCTGTTGACTTTTGAGGAATGATGCCTTGTAGAGGGATCTAGATAGATTGAAGCATTGGGCAATGGGATGAAATTTAACAAGTTGAAATGCCACATTCTGTACCTAGAATAGGGTAATGGCAGGCACAACTATGAATTGGGAGAGGAGTGGCTAGAGAGGGATCTGGAGATGCTGGTTGGCAGCAGCTCAGTGCAAGTTAGCTCTGTGCCCTGGAAGCCAAGATGATAAATTCCATTCTGGGGTGCACCAAGTACAACACAACCAGCCTGTTTAAAGAGGTGATTGTCCCACTGTATCAAACATTGGTGTGGCCTCACCTAGAGCACTGTGTGCAGTTCTGGGCCCCACAATTTAAGAAGGATATGAAGGTCTTTGAATACATCCCGAGCAGGACAACAAAGCTCATGAAAGGGCTGGAATGTCCTATGAGAAACAGTTAAGGACTTTCATAGAATCACCTAGGCTGGAAGGGACCTTAGTGATCATCTAGTCCAACCTCCCTGTCATGGGCAGGGACACCACCTCTCAACTAGACCAGGCAACACATGGGGACTGAGCGGGAATCGAACTCGCGACCTCGGTGTTGTCACTGTTGTCAGCGCCGCGCTCAAACCACAGAGCTAACCGGCCCCCTTTGGGCTTGTCTAGTTTGGAGAAAAGGAGTCTGAAGGGTGACGTCATTGGTCTTTACAGCTTTCTGAAGGAGGGGACATGAAAAGAGAGATGCTGAGTTCTTCTCCATGGGAACCAGTAATAGGATACATGGGAATGGTTTAAAGCTGCGCCAGCGAAGGCTTAGACTTAACATTGGGAAGCATTTCTTTACCAAGGGGGTGGTCAATCACTGGAACAGCCTTCCTAGAGAGATGATGGATGTCCTAAGCCTGTCACTGTTTAAGAGGCATTTGGAATATGACAATAAGAACATGCTTTATTTTGGTCAGCCTTGAACTAGTCAGGCAGTTGTAAGAGACTGTGTTAGATGTTTGTCTTAACCTTGCTGAAATTCACTGCGAAGAAACTTCAACACTACTGTTTACAAGTTTGGAAGCTCAATAAGCTGCAGGGACTGACTTGACTGAAAAGCCCTAAATAACTACAAGGCCTGGCTCAACCTCTGACAAGGCAGCCACCTTGTGAGTGCAAGTCAAGATACATCTGCAATAGCCCAATGGTGTGCGAGTTTGCAAGTCACGCTACATCTGCAAAAATGGGCCCTCTGGTCAACTATGCATGCTCCACCAACAGAGGCAATGCTGGGGGCAATGAAGATTGCCCCTGATGGCGCTCATACGACCACCAGAGTAACCAAATATACATACACTGAATAGGAAGAGGGTAGGCAAAGCAGTTCTTAGAAAGTCAAAATGCGGACTATACAATGCCACCGTGAACAAATACTCTTCAGAGATCTTCCCCACCAAATCAAAACAGGCTGACCTGTGAGATGTCGCTGAAGCTGTGGTGGTAGCTATACTTCTTACTATCTTAAACGTTTTACTGCTTCGCTTTCTCATTTCCGTATCTTTCCTTCCTATCACTCTTCAGTGCTTGTTAGTCAATAAAAGGTTGTGCTGTTCTGACAACTGACCATATTTTTGTCTTAATTTTGCCTCTGTTATCAAAACGAATCACCTTGACTCTAAGCAGGTCAAGACAGCAGTTGTGGATTAGATTATCCTTGTAGGTCCTTTCCAGTTTGAACTATCGTATCATATGGTACTGTACTCTATTCTATTTTAAACAAAAATTAAAATCTACGTGTGACTAAATCCTACTAGTAAGCTCATGAAATTGACTTTACCACTTCCAGAATTAAGTTACCATCTTTGCTACAGGGTTTGGATGGACCAGCTCAGCTTTCTGCCATCTAATCCACTGCTTTGTTATATTTATAGATTATTGCAGATCACAGCCAACAGAGGATGGGACTAGAAATGGCTAATCATGGAACTAGATGGTCTTTAAGGTCCCTTCCACCTCAAACCATTCTATAATTCTATGATTTATTTTTTTTCAAAAGATCAATTGAAATGCTAGAAAATGTTGCAGGCTCTCTTCTGATTGCACCCTAACCAGTTTAACTCTCCCACTGCAGACATTAAAAAGCACCAAGCACCATATGTACTAGGAGAACTCCACTGTGTACTTTTGCTTTCCCACTGGGAGGACGCTGATCTGACTGAAAGATCTTGGTAGAGGTATCTCCACACAGAATATCCCTTCCACTAGATGAAACCTTTGGCTGAAATCTATCATCATATGTCTACATCTCAATTCTATTTTTACTTTCTTGTCCTTTGTTTGCAGTGGAATACTGAAAATTCATCAATTGCATAAGTGCTTTATGTGACCAAGACCGATGATGTGACTCAGCATATTAATGTTTTATAGGTATTTAATAAAAATTCTTCAGTCAGTATGGACTTTTCTCAAGGCAAAATGTTTCAGAATAAAATAATTAAGCTGAAATTCATGGCAATGGAAACACATGATAGTGGTTCATTTATACCTTGGCTACAAATAATTGGTGTACTGTTCTTCCCTATTGTTCTCTTCTTATTTACCTCTTAAAACAGAATATCATGTCATTAAATCTGCTCCATTAGTATCTGCCATCTTAACAGCAAGTTAGCCTGTATTTTTATGAAGTAAATGTGAAGCTT
Source organism: Apaloderma vittatum (assembly GCF_000703405.1). Classification (NCBI taxonomy): domain Eukaryota; kingdom Metazoa; phylum Chordata; class Aves; order Trogoniformes; family Trogonidae; genus Apaloderma; species Apaloderma vittatum. The sequence goes on from NW_009717730.1 coordinate 18,081, forward strand.
TTCATTTTCTATTCTTCATTGTGCTTACTACTCTCACAGGACCATTCTATATCATCCATTTCCACGTGGAGTAGTAACTTACCCTGCAGCGGGAATAAGGGTCAGAAACTAAAGTTTCGGCCATGCAATTGCTGAGTCACAACCACCCGAAGATTTTCCCACATCTTGTGATTACATTGAAACAATTCCCAAAATGGCCTGATTAACTATACAGCATGTTCACACTGGAACATGGAGAAAGTCTCCAGGATGGTATGCAAGGAATTCCTTCCACAAAGGTTCCCTAGGTAACCTTAGGTGTTGGTAACGTTAAGGGAGCTTGATGTTCTGACTCTAAGAGAAATTACGTGGAGCATGGAACAGAGTGAAGATGCTGTGGTCAGTCTCTATGCAGGCAAAGGGAACTTCGAGTTACCGTGGAACGTGCAAATCCTTTTTTATTTTTTTTCTTAATTAAATATTTCATCAGAGCAAACTATTCCTTTATAAGAAAAAGAAGATTTTGGTCTAAGTGTATGGAAATCAGTTTTTTTCTTTTACAATAAAGGCAATTTATATTTTTCAAGGATTGTTTTTTGATTTTTTTTTTTGCCAGAGAACTATTTAAAAAATCAAAGTTGCTGAAAACTTTTCAGAACAGTTTTGAGTTAAAAAGACTACATAGCTTTGCCTGAATCAAAATGTGTTGTTTCAACATTTTTCTTCAGTGACATTTCCAATTTTGAGTGTCATTGTTTGCAGCTTGTACTGACAAGGTAAGATGGCTTTTTTTAACTTCATAATTTCAATACCTTTTTGTTCTGACTTTTATAATACAAAATCTTTAATTGCAATGTTATATAGTGTTTCCTTGACTGCTCTATTTTGCCTTACAGAAGTCCTCCACCTAGAAAAAGAAAAAGGAGAGCTGAGAAGGAATAGTCACCCTCGCTGCTAATAAAGCAAAACATTTCAATGATGAGAAATGTCGAAAGAAAAAGAGTAAGCTGAGACTGTCAGGTTCACATCCCATGGCAAAGCTCAAAGCTACACTAAGAAGGTCATCTGTCATGTGAAGAAATTTTGTGGAAAAAGGATGTCTTTTAAAGATCTGTGAAAGAAGACCCGACCAGGGTGATTGCTGTGACAGACCAGTAAAATGTTCTTGCTGATGAATGAATTAATAGAGACATACAACACTAAAAAGATGTCAGCATGATCTTACATGACAAGGTCAGAAGACGACTACCTTTCTGCAACCCAGTCAAGTCAATTACTGCAGACCACTTCAGAGGTCAACTCGTTGCCCTCGCCATGAGCCAACACTGCACATGGGGAACTGTGATCTGTGACCAGCGTGACTATCGACTAAACAATGCTATGAACAAAGACTTCAGTGTAGAGCCAGGCAACCCAACACTGGGGCTGGAGAGCACAAAATTAAAGGGGAGGGCCCAAAAATAGATGAGTGGAATAGCTCTTCATCTTTCTCAGGTCCTATGTTGCATATGTGCATGATAGAGTCAACACTCATAGTTCTTAAATATTATTTTGTCTTTAAAAACTTATTTAACATTTCAACTGCATCAGATTTTTTTTTATTAGGTTTATCAGCCGTGACCTCTGAGATATACCACAAACTGATCAGAGGGCTGAAGGAACTATTCTATGAAGACAGGCAGAGAGATTTGTCTCTGTTCAGCCTGGAGAAGAGAAGGCTTTAGGGAGACCTTATAGCAGCCTTCGAGTATCTGAAGGGGGCTGCAGAAAAGCTGAAGATGGACTGTTTACAAAGGCACATAGCAATAGGACACGGGGCAATAGTTTTAAACTAGAGTAGAGTAGATTTAGATTAGATATCAAGAAGTTCTTTACTGTGAGGGAAACGAAACACTGGAACAGGTTGCCCAGAGAGGTGGTGGAGGCTGCAGACATTCAAGGTCAGGCTTGACGGGGCTGTGAGCAACCTGACTTAATTAAAGATGTCCTTGCTCATTGCAGGGGGGTCAGACTAGAAGACTGTTAGAGGTCCTTTCCAATACAACACATTCTCTGATTCTATGCTCCCCAGACACCTTGGAATTATTAAAGAAGAAAACAGAAAGGAGCCTTACACTGCTATAGGACCCTTCCTCATGCCGTTTCCAACTGAGAAATGAACTGAGGTTGCTTGGCACGGTCAGTGGCAAGGCAAGCTTCTATTTTCCTAGCCAGATCTCTGATCCTTTCAAAGGAAAAGAGAACCTTGAGTTTTACCTGATGCTCATTTCTAAAGCTTTTTCTACTGAAGCAATGTGCATGCTAAATAATATTGAGGTAAGCTGGAATTTCAGAAGATGTTCATGGTTCATGCTTTATGAAAACTGTCAGTCATGCATGGCTATTGTAACCAGATTTAAAGCCTTAAGAGCTGAGGAATGTGCAATTTGTGTTTCCACTGTGTCTGCCAGGATTTAGAAATACATCCTCAAAGATGTATATGGTGAATAATTAATAAAAGAAGTGCTTCCCTGCACTATTATTTTATTTCAGTGCTTTTGCACAATTAGAAGAGTTCTTTCAGGGTACTGTCAGATGTTTCAAAGCCCAGTTGTGCTGCATTATAAGCAAATAAAGTAATATAAACATAATCTTGGTGAATACAAATTGTGAGCAGAGTATGTATTTACTGACACACAGCTAAAAATCTCTAGATGGGACAGTATTGACAGATAAAAGCTACCATACAATGAAAAAAGATAATCTCAACATAAAGTTTGTTAATAAAGATATGCATATTTTTATGTGCAGTTTTAAAACTGCAGTATTCTTTCATGTATTAATGTAAAAAAAATAGTGTATACTCCTGTAAAGTACTTTTAGAGTACACACGACGTATTTGCTCAAAAATGAAGCTATCCATAACGTAGCTAGAAAATACATTCTGGGATGATCTGAAAACCTGCATTGATTTTTCTCCTCTCTCTTAACTACCTTCTCCTCCATTTACCAGAACAATCAAAAAGGCATTTAAACTAGAAGGAATTTCTCCGTTGCTCAGTTTATCTGTCAGCTTAGTGTACTTAATGTTTTCTTTCCTGAGTTAAACTGAGATGAAACTGAAGGACAAACTATAACCTCACATTTCTGATTTAAGCAGATTATGTACCTATTATAATAAGAACAAATGTTGAAAAACAGGACTGAAATCGCAAAAAGGAAGCCTGAGATGGCTTGGTTAGCAGGAACACACTACTCATCCACATTTCACAGTAGTATAAAACTGAAGTACCAGGTGCCACCTCTCCTTTGTGCCAAGCTCACATCGAGCCACTATAGGTTGGGGATTGATGTGTTGGAGAACAGAGTAGGGGAAAGGGACCTGGGGGTTCTAGTGGACAACAGGATAGCCATGAGCCAGCAATGTGCCCTCCTGGCCAAGAAGGCCAATGGCATCCTGGGGTGTGTTAGAAGGGGAGTAGCTAGTAGATAGGGAGGAGTCCTCCTCCTTCTTTACTCTGCCCTGGTGAGGCCACATCTTGAATATTGTGTCCAGTTCTGGGCCCCTCAGCTCAGGAGAGACAGGGAACTGCTGGAGAGAGTACAGCACAGAGCCACAGAGATGATGAAGGGAGTGGAACATCTCCCTTATGCGGAAAGGCTGAAGGAGCTGGGTCTCTTTAGCTTGGAGAAGAGGAGGCTGAGGGGTGACCTCATAAATGTTTATAAATATGTCAAAGGGGAGTGTCAGGAGGACAGAGCCAGGCTCTTTTCAGTGACGTTCAATAACAGGACAAGGGGCAATGGGTTCAAGCTGGAATATGGGAGGTTCCACAAAAATATTAGAAAAAACTTTTTCACTGTGAGGGTGACAGAGCCCTGGCACAGGCTGCCCAGAGAGGTTGTGGAGTCTCCTTCTCTGGAGACATTCAAAACCCACCTGGACACGTTCCTGTGTGACCTACTGTAGGTGATCTTGCTCTGGCAGGAGGGCTGGGCTAGATGATCTTTTGAGGTTTCTTTCAACTCTGACCATTCTGTGATTTTGTGAGTGATATCCACTTGCTGCTCACTTGGTTGGGCAGAACATTTGCTCATTAACGTGGTTACACTTTACACAGTTTACATTTTTCACTATGTTCTTAAAATAAGGAGGACAAAAAAACAACAATGAAATACTAAGCAATTGGTTTGTACTGCTTTTTATACCTTCACAACCACAAATAACCAATATATCCTTGAGGTATCTTGGTTGCTTACATATTCTTTGGATGAAAACTAAACCACTGAGAAAAGACACAAATTCCTTTGTACAAAGTTTGTCAGTTTCATCTAGGTCACAATGCACTTAACCTTTTCTCAGCTTCAACTCCGTTGCAGCAAACTGGTCCCTCATATATCAGTTTCCTCCAAGAGCTGTAGCTCCAAGTGAACCAATGGGAGGAATGCAGTCAGGACATGGAGAACACATGTACATGCATATAACATTTTGATATTTTAAATATGCCATTTAAAATTTACATCCCCAGTTACAAATTTTCCATCAGATACATTTTTTCTTTTGTCTCTCAGACATTCAGTTCATATAAATTCAATTCCCACTGGGACAGTAAAAAATGCTGGAGTAGTGGGTACATTTTAATTTTCTTTCCTGTGCATTAAAACAACCATAACTCGGTGGCACTTTAGAGAAAGCCATATGTGTCTAAGCACAGTGTCTGTGGAAAATAAATTAAAAACTTAATAAGCCACAGACTGAAGGAAGTAATCAAACAGATTTGGAAAGCAGAAAGGAACACTGACGAATTGCGTTCAGCTTTTCCCTCGTAAAACTGAGCACTGTGTTTGGACGTTGGCCAAAACCACTCTCTGTGTTTCAGTTGAGCCTCACACTTTAAGATCACGTGTTATTTTTTAAAACTTCAAGTATGCATACGTTTAGCAATACACATTCCTCAGCACAAAAGACGGGCAGGTGTGATGATGTTCCTGGTGACGTAAAGATCAGTGAGTTTTTTCTCCCTGCTCCTTGATTTCAGAATTTGGTGGAATAAAAACAATTTGTATCCAGGTGACTGTTACTACTCTCTTGCTCAGAGCAGTTAAAAACATATATTTCAGATAACATATACAAGGGGAATGTTCACGTCCCAGATATTGAAAAGACTTTTTTTTGGTAGAAAATTCATTATATAAACCTCCCAGAATCATCATACATGCAAAAAAAACTGTTGCAACTGATCTCAGAGGTGTTCACAGTCTGTGTATGACACTTTTATAGAAGTCTCTGGAAGCAGAGGTGTAGATTTTCTAACTAGTTAATTACTTGTTTGGTGGGGTTTTTTTTGTTTTGCTGGAGATTTTTATGGTTTGGATCATTTTAATCTTCTAAATGTAAAACCAAAGAGTTTAGTTACAATCTGAAAAGAAACTGTGGAAACTATTTGGATTGCCATGACATTTGCATATTACTTTCTTTATAGTAAACTCCCAAATTAGACTTTTGATTTCTTCACTTTTTCCTATGATAAAGTGATTCTTTAAAACCAAATCTGGAACTTTTATGCCACTGTTACTTGGTGGCAGAAGGTCTCAGTGTTTTGTGAAGGTGCACTGCCTGGAACCATAGTATCCTGCTTCGACAGTACAATATTAACTTCTTCCTTGAGCTCAGATTTTCTTTTTTTTCAACTGTCAGGGATAAGCAAGTATTTTTAACATATGACTCATTAAATAAAATATTTCACTAGATCTGAAAGTATTGAGGAATTCAGAGTGAATTTGACAGATAAATCATTGCAATACTGGGGGAAAGGATCATAAGCAAACAAACAAAAACCCAACCCTTCTAAAGTAATTTACAAAATTACTAAGTTTTATTGTGTTTTTTTCCAGGAGACTATTGAACAAGACACTTGTGCCTACAAGAGTGTCGAGGTTTAGGGCTGGGTTGACCACTGAATGCTGACAGATGGGAAGGGAAAGGAAGTGAAGCAGAGAGGCTTATGGATTGGAAAAGAAAATTAAACTAATTTTAATAAAGCAATAATAGTGCTAATAAAGAAATAGTATATAAATATACATAAAAAGAAATAACTATATGCAAATATATACAAAACCACTATTAAACCTGACTCCCCCCTCATAGCAATCCCCACTGAAGCTGCAGAGCAAGTGGCACCAGGGAAGCCCCAGGCTCAGCAGCAGAGGGGAGATGGATGCAGGAGCTGGATTTGGAAACTCAAGATCGGGATCGAGGGCAGAAGAATGGACAGAGTCCTGCTCAGACGCCGGCCGTTGAAACAGAGACTTAACCCTCATGATCCTTCAGCTTTATACTGAATATGATGTGCTTGGAATTGAATGCTCTTGTTGGTCACCTGTCCTGTCTGTTCCCCACAGGAGGTGCCACCTTTTACTTCCTTGTGACCCCTTTTATTTCCCAGCACCCCCAGCGTGGCACACAAGATCCAGCAGTTACTTTGGTCACTATAGGAGTAAGTATTAGCAAGAGCCTTTCTGCATCCCAGTCCCAGGAAGTGACTGCAAACATCAGGTGTTATCACTGCCACTAGCATACACTGTCTGCAGAAACATGTTGCTAACTTCAGAAAGTGCCATCTCTGGGAAGAGATTGAGCTGAAAATTAAAACCACTGAACAGAATTAGCTCCCTTTATCTCCAACCAAGATAAAGAGATATATGTTCTAAATCTAAATGTCTTGAATCTACACATGGCATTACTTTATGTGATATATTGGATCGGGTAGCTCCAGTTACCAAAATTCAATATGACTTGAGACAGTGTGGTGAATGTGGTGAGGAGCGTCCTCATATTCCGAAAATAAACCCACGTGTGTAATTAAATCAGATTTATTCAATAAATGGAAGTTCCTCCAAATCTTAAGGTCCAAATATCAGTCTAGAAAAACATTACTTCATTACACCCAACCCCAAACAAGCGAATAATGATCTAGATCATATGCTCACCTTACAAAAGATGAGGAGTCTCAATCTTAAGAATAGTCCTTGGAAAGGTGTCCCAAACCAAGGGGGAGATCAAGCCACAACTATAACCAACTACTTCCACATGGCCATTCTAAAGATGGCCACTAGCAAACTCCATTTTAAAGCCTCAGTTGAAGATGAACTGTGGTCAATCAAACCATCTTGGCTTCTCATTGGCTGCCAGTCAACTTCCTGGGTGTACCCCTCAGCAGATTCTCTGAAATCTGCGTGGCAACTGCTGACTCACAGCTCGAGGGGGCAAGCACCTGTCACAGACAAGTTTAATAATCTGGTAACAAGTATGCAAGTTTACAAGTTTGGAAGTGGGGATAATTAAGCTTCAGTATCTCCTTTTTTATGTGTTTTTTTTTTTTTCTGAAAGACATACGGTGCTTTCATTCAGGCTGAATCACTTTATTTACTACATCAATTTTGTTTAGTTCCATAAAATTATGAATAACTAAAACCACAGATATTAAATTTTCTGAAGAAAAAAACCTAAATGGAAAAATACCATGTTGTTTATTTTGGTTGGTTTTTTTTCAATATGAAGTTTATAATACAATCAGGTATAAGGTTTCAAATCTATTTATAGATTTTTTGTTAAATATTGTGGTTTCCTTAGGGTTTTTATATGTCTGTAAAGCACAATGGATACTTTGGAACACAGGAAACCAACCAAAATATGTCTAATGTATTTTTCTACAATGTAGGATAGACAGATATCTAGCAGATTTCCAGATATCATTGTCTTGATGGAGAATTGACAGTAATTCCATCTCCCTTATCTCATGCTGGAAAGCTCTTGAAACAAACAAAAAAAAACCCAACAACATTTTAGATTAATTTTTCTATTTAATCTATCTGCTATTAAGGCTTGGCCTGTTACTGCTAAGCCAAGGATTGGATACTTGCAGATGGCTCAGTTCAACGACTACTTTGAAATTTTCCTCAAAATTTTTTAAATACCTTTATGTTTGTGATGACCTATATTAAGGAAAAGATGGGAAAAAAATCTACTGCCTAATTGTTAGAATAAGTTAGGTAGGTGCAAGAAATGTTTTTTTCCACTGGAAAGAACGGCCAAACTGGAATGGTTTGGAAAGTTGGTATAAGTTTGGAAGGCTATGTCCATTTTTAATATATTTTAAGAGAAAAATGTGGAAAAGGACAGTTTCAGTTTCTCTCATTGCAACTCTTTATCACATCATTACAGCACTTTTGGTTGACGTGAAATGAAATCAAAATGCTTGCTTCACTAAAGCAGAAATTCCAATTTTTTAAAAGCTTGAGTTGATGATGCTGTTTAAATTCGCCATCCAGTGGATTGCAGTAACCTGATGCAACAGATGCTCACAGACAGCACACTATCATCAAACAATAAATAACAAGGTACACTGCACTCACCAAAGCATTTAACGGGAAACTTAAATCCAATCTAATAAATTGGACTTCTGAATTCAGAAAGCTAATTAATCTTCGTATTCCTAACTGTTTAGAAGCCCCAAGGGGCTGATGTATTTTCAAGAGTGCTGGGAGGTGGCAGGTGGTGATTTTCACCAGTGTTGTCGGCTGTGCTCTTGAACATTGACAGACAGGTTCTGTAGGCTATTTATCTTCTTTTCTTAATTATTCAAACTTTTTGAAGTGGCCTTTTCTCTTTAAGCAATCAAGGAGTATTTTTTAGAGAAAACAGACGTGCATTGGTATAGGCTGCAGGAAAGAAAATGTAGCGTAAAACAGTTCTTATTGTAGCACACACAACTGTTCTCAGAAACCTTTAAGAATGAAAACAAAACAAAACAAAACAAAAAGAGCCAAAGATAATGAATAAAGAGAACAAGGAAATAGGAAAAGTTTAGTAGAGGCATGATGTCCTTCTGGGAGAGATGAAATATATCCTCATCTATCAGTCCTCCAATCTGCCTTACTTTTCTTCTCCTTCTCCCTGGAGGAAAAGAGGAGATTTGCTCTGCTAAAGCCAGTGTGTTTCACTGATAAGCAACGCTTACCTTGCCAGCGTCTCACTGCTTATAGCTCTTGCTGCTTCAATGGTACAGCTATTTATTCTGCTTTCACTGCAGGGAAGCAAAGTCTTTGGCTAAATTTCCTTTGATGTCGTGTTTTAGTCACCTTGCATTAAAGTGTTGCATGTAGTAAGCAAAAGAGAAATCACCAGCCAAGTGCATTTTCACCTCAGGATGTCAATGCAGAAGTAAGAAATCTCTTTGTAAATCAGGTTTTTCTTTCACAGTTAAAAAGAATACTGCCTGTCCTCTAGCTGACTTACCAACAGAATGCATAGCTGAATGCAGTGCTATGCAAAGGTACAATATTTTACTTTCCTTCTAGCTCAGCTTACAAATGTTAGAACAAAAAGCATTTTTCAATGCTTTAAAGTACTTCTTTCTCATAACACACAAACTGCAAAATGTGAACATAGTTTCCAAATCTCTGCAAAAAGACTGAGGTGTTTTGTTCTAACTTTATTTCTAATTATGCATTTTCTCTAGTATTTCTGTATATGTTTCAAAATTCAAAAGGAGGTGCTCAAAAATTAAGCGTTTATTCTTCTTTATGAAATCTATATCTCATCTATGGTACCACACACAATTATCACTGTATATATTTGTCATTTATTTTGATTCAAAGACAGAGGTTTCTCATGTCTGGTTTTCAAATTTATTGTAACATCATTATGCTTTGCCATGGGCGAAAACTACAAATCATGTTGAAATAAGAAATAAATTTTTATGTGAGTTTTGTTGATCAGCAGAACGGATAATAATTAAAGTGCCACAAACTTGTCTCAAGTGAGACAATAATAATAACAGAGTACAAACTTTCAGAAATTATGCATGGAGAGACTAACTTTTTTAAAAAGGAACAAATCTATCAGGGTTTTTTTACTTCCTTGAGCTGCAACTGCTTTGCTAAGTTGAAGAAAAGACATGCCAATGTTGAAGATATGAGGGGTGATCACATTCATCCTTGCTCCTGGCTGAACGTGGGGACGTGGAGCTATGGAAGCCTTGCCTTTGTCAGACTGCTGGATTCAGTAGCACCTAAACAATCTGCCTTAGTCTTGGTGATTGACTGGTTCTTTTCAGGTTTGGTCCCCGGCAACGATTTTCGGAGACTCCAACACACAGGCTTGCTGGGAAGTAGATGTTCAAACACAGCTTGGGGAAACTCCCCTTCACCAGTAGCCAACAACAGAACAGTGCAGTAGGGTCTGTTTTTTTCTTGTGAAGAACCAACCAACCAACAACCAAATTGTGTGTGATTCAATATTTCCCAAAACCTACTCACGGTCATTTGCACAACAGTCTTGAATTTTATTTTATCATCCCCTTTAGGCATTGGCCAAGAGTGTCCTTATATGCAAAGGAGACAAAATATATCCTTCTAAAAAAATGTTTAGAAAGTGAAGCAGTAAAAAAAAATATGATTTTGACGTTTTTTTGTTATTATTGTTACAAAGGACTCCACCCTAGTCCTGAGCTATTACATGATTTTTACCGAGATACAAACGTGTGGGGTTAAGAAATGATTGTATCTGTAGAAAAGAAAAATCTCAAGAAAAAAATGTTTTAAGGAGGATAATTTATCTATAGATGTAAAAAAGAAAGTTAAAATTAGTGGAAAAAAGCTGTCAAGTGAATGTAAAAGTATGTCAGGAGGAGATAAACTGATAGGAGCTCTTCATTTAGTTACAAATCATTTTTTGTGATAAATTCTATAAATCCTAATACATTTGATTTTTGCCTACTTGTAAGGAATAAGACAAAAAATATGTTGAATTTTGACTTTTTCTTCCAATAAGTACTCAATTAGCAAGACATATATTTTAATACATAACAAACTATAAATCAAACTATTGGAATTACTTGGAATGGTACAGCTGAGCAAAGACTTTGCAGGAATAGTCTGTGTTTCAACACTTCTTGTAAAATCATATAAAAACTGCAAATAATGAAGAGTTTTTTCAGTCTTTTAACGTTAACACACAATTTTTTATGTGTATAGATTCAGTATGTCCTTCATAACTGTCCCTAAACAAACAGGAAGGCAGCTAATCCCAGTTCTTGAGAGATTTTTGGTATAAATTAAACTCATAACTCAGATGACAGGACATACTGTGTGAGACTAAAGATAAACAGTATTAGTAAAGCAGACTGTTTCGGATGATAGCATCACTTTTAACATTAAAAACTGCATTTTTAATAATAGAATCATAGAGCAGCCAAAGTTGGAAGTGACCTCAAAATCATCTGATCCAAGTTTTGTGGGAAAGGCAGCCTAGATGAGATTAACTCGTAACTATTTGCTTCATCGAGATCAGTTTCTTTCTTTCTAGAACGGCTGAAACCATTCAATGACAACAATAGATAAACAGATGCTTTGGAATAATTGAGTACTTCAGACATTTTGTTTTACAGCTTAAGCCGTAAGTGTGAAAGTAGAAAACTTTGAAATGAAAGACTACAGGGAGTCAAATAAAGTCTACATAATTTCAATCATTTTTGTTATTTGTGAAGAGGAGAGACTTTTGATTTCAATAATAACAAACATTCCCAGAACTCATACTCATTTGTTTGGAGGGAAGAAGTATGTTTATTAAATTTTAAACCACAGTTTTCTTGCCATGTTATTGTATTAATTATTCCTTTAGCTGTTGTGCTTCTTAGAGATCTACAGAACTGTCATCCTTTTCATTAAAGCTGCAGCTTAATTGGCCTTAAAATATTTAAGACGAACAAACACATCTTCGGCATTGACAATGACTGAAAATGAAAAATTAATTTAAATAGTCTTGTATGTGAACAGTGTGTTATGTGGAAGAAGACTGGAAAAAGGACAAGTACCAAAGAGTGCTTAAATAACACTATTATGTATTGATCGTTTATCTGTCAGTGCATTGTATCAGGGATTCTGTTAAGCTGCCTCTTCTCATTTGATCCAAATAAAAAAATCATTTGACATCGGGAACTGGGTCTTCAGTGACTTACAGAAAAAAAATCCCCACAGACCTACAGGTTTTGTATTAAGACTTCATTGCTTAGTACTGTATAGGAGCATAAATACCACTGAAATTTAACTGAAAATATTAAATTGTGAGTTTTATTTCAAAAAGTCCAGCTAAACTTAGCAGTGAAGACAGGTGGGTAGCACAAAAAGGTCCAGATATGTCCAGGTAAATCAGGAAATGTCTTGAGTCTGTCTCAGTATTTGGAGCCCAGGAGAAATGTTCCTTCTGCAAATATCACTGTGAGTCAGAAATACTGTAATAAATTGCTCAGCATTCAATGTCTGCTTTTAGCATTTTAGCATTTTAACATTTTGGCATTTCTTGTTGGGCACTGCCTGTAGTTAAATATAATGAGATAACAATCTTATCTGATTTTATTGGTCTAAGAGTTAATCCTCTACTCCAAGTTGTTTATGTAAAGACTTTTTACCCTTAGTGGTATAGGAATTATAGGTCCCTTCAGAGTATGATTTGTCCCATCATGAGACAGGTGCTCTACAAGCAGGAGTGACTTCCTCACTACAGGGATTAATGTCTCTCTCTTGATTTGAGTGGGAATTTCTAGTATATGGCTGCATGCTGGGCTTAATAATAGGTATATCTGTTATTATACAAAAGCAAATAATGTACATTAGCTATTTAATAAGTATGCCTAGACGTACTTTCTATTTATATATCACATTTCTCAAAGGAGAAAAGGAGGGTGACTAATTTAAATAAGTAGTCTACAGTAGATATTTCTCCCAAATTACTTCTACAGCTTGAATTTTTTTTAAAAATAACACAAGAAGCACATCTCTCTGATTAATATTCTTGCTTGATGATTTAGCCTAATTACTCAGATGAAATGTGTTTTGTTTTTCTTCCCAAAGGATAGGACTCTGAGTCAGAGTTGCAGGACAAATCTCTGATATTCAGTTCAGTCCTGCAAAAAAAAAAATGTTTCTTTACTTTAAAAAGATTAATCCTTTTACTTAGTTAGTTAGTTCTGCTTAATAATAAAAAGGGGATGTATGAGCTCATGGAGAAAGAGAAAGAAAGGAATATGTTATTTTTTAGTTTGGTGGGTTGCTTGAGAGAAAGAAACAGAATAAGACTAGATCCTTTGTTTAAGGATGCTTAAGGATTGTGTCCACTTCTAATTTAATGAAAAATGCATAAATATTCCTTGAAAAACTTATAGTTATTTAGGAGTATTCTATTCTAAGTCAGGAAGGCACTATCCACTTGTTTATTTCAGATTTGAGTATGCAATGTAACCATTGGCTATACACATGATGAAAAATGTGAATGGCTGCTCATACTCTACTCTCTTTGACAGCTGGGACAGAGCCAGGGTATAACAGTACTGTCACCTGTGATGGAGGAGAAAACCAGAGCACTTCCCTGCCCAAGAAGAAGTGTCTTGAGGATAGATCAGACATTAAATTGCTCATTTGATTCCAGCCAGGTTTCAGCTTTGTTTCTCTCAAGACATTTTCAGGTGAACTTTTGCTGAACTGTTTACCCTTCTCAAGGTAAATCACCCTCAGAGCAGCATAGTCTGTCCCCACTGAGGGGAAATGAAGAGTTTTTTTCCTCACCTAAGACAAACAGCGGCAACATCTGCAGCCTGTCCTCCCCATCCTAGGAAACAAAGCAATCATTTTTGTTATTACACTTGCTATCAGCCTAGCACAAGTCTGCCAGCTTCCCCTTTTCACCTCTCCCAGCTTTCTACTTTCTTGTATGAATGCACTTCATCATTTTCAAATTTTCCTTTTGGCGGATTCAATACTCAAATAACTATTACTTGGCAATGCACACACAGTAACCCCAATTTTCCATTCACTGGATTTTCTTCATTTTCTGAGGAAAAAATAGTACTTCATTACATATCTATTCATCTGTGGGCTTGGTGAAATGCAACATTATTCCAGGCAGAATCTGGGCTATTTATTTATTTGCATGTTTGTTGGAGAGAAAAAGAGGAGATGGACAGATGATTACAAGAGTGTTAAAACACAGGATTTTTCAAAGCAGGGCTTAACATGTCATTATTTGTATCCATTAAATTGACATCTCCAATACAAAATGTGTATCATAGGATGATATGGTTGTTTTAATAATAATTCCATATTATATTAATAATCATATTTAAGTAATGTCTAAAAGTGTCGAGGTGAAAAGTCAACTCAAAGTTCAAAACTGCAAGATGATGTTTTTTTCTTTATTTTTTTTTAATCCATAAATCCCATTCCTTGGTATTAATAGCTCTCATGTTGTAAATGTAATTATATAAATTAATGCAAATTTTTTGCACTAACTTTTCTTTTTGTTGCTGTTCTTGTTTTGAAAAAATAAAGACAAGTTTTCCCACATCAGGAAAAATGTTAGCTCTGCTCTAGTGAAAAGGCTCACATTTTTGCCTGAAGCAGCCAGTTGATAACAGAAATGGAGAATGAGGGTAACAGGAGAGAGGACGCACCTTTGGTCAGGAAACATTTAGAATCACTGTCACTGAGAACAGGAGAAGACCGCAGACACTTTGAAGGCTACACTTCTGTTCAAGAGTTATTTATCGTAGATGTTACCCCACCACTGATACTGAAATAAAACCCCAACTGCCTCCTGTAAAATATTGGCCAACATCTTGATGTGTGGGCTGTGAATTATAGGAGCCATTGGACATGCTGAGAGGTGTGAGCAAGAAGGAGGAGGAACAAGGCTATGCCTGAAATAAGAAAACAAAATAGCAGAATTGGCTAGTTTCCTTTAAGGATATTTTATAGCTTTGCAGAACCACTGTAATAAATCTATTGATCACACAGATAGATAAAAAAAATAAAAGTAGAAAAAAAAAAAAGGGCGATATATCCATAATATATCTTCAAATTTTTGAAAGCATCTTATTGTAACTTCATCTGTCTTTGGGTTGGTATAACATCAATACTTCCTATATTTAGACAAGCCTTGAGTAATACACAGTCCTGAATAATAGTCCAGGAGAGTGAAGAGTTCTTTTAGTAAAGTTATTTTCTGACAAGTAATTAAAGTATCATGTCAGGATACTGCAATTTTACAGAAAGTGTTTCTGAAGATGAAAGAAAATTTCTGAGGTTTCTGATGAACAGAGATTTTTAATCTTTTTTTTTTTTTTAATTTGCTTTACAGAAGACACTTTAAGTTCACTTTCAAAAATAAATACTGGTTCCAAAATTTTATTTTTTAATTTCGTACTAGATTATACTGTTCTATGTCATAAATTGTAACAGAATTTAGAAGAAAATCTCCACAAAAACAATAACAACAACAAAACTAAAACAACGAACCTAATCTAATACTAATTGAAGTAATATTTCTAGATGTTGGGAAAAACATGTATTACACAGCAGCAATAAACCAACACTCTTTTCTTAGCTTATGCATTTTCATTACATGGCTTCATCATTGTTTTGGAGTGAGCACAGCTGCATGGCCAGTTCTGCCTTCCACAATTAGAGGTATGTGTCTGGGAAGATCAGTCAGGTCCTTAAGAAAAGGGACCATGGTCAAGAGTGAGATTTGTGTCTCTCTTTTCAAGGTAGACAACTCATCTTCTCATATTGTTGTTGTTTTTCTCACATTGTTTCTCCCTTCCCATCCCATAGGCATCCAGGGGTAACTGTCAGTTATCTTTTTTTTACAAGGATTTAAGTCTTAAAAGTAAAGACTTTATTTATAAGTCAGTATAAATAAATAATACTAATGCTATTAAGGCTAGACAGAGATTGTTTCCAATACATTAAATTGGCTGTGGTATGATATTAATACTCACATACAGGAAAAAAGCAAAATAAAATAAAATTGTGTTTGTAGGAGGGGGGAACAGAAAAAAAAAGATCAGGGAAGCTACAAAACTCTATTTCTCAAAAATCTTCTGTTTACTGTATGAAATAATTACAAACATAATTTTATGTTCTACTATGCTGGTTTTTATTTGTTGTTCAAAAATTTAGTTGATATAGTCATGTAATTAAAAATAAAATTTTCATAGTATTATTAGTGAAATTACTGCTATTATGACCTAATGGCAGATTATTGCTAAAATAAAATATTCTTTGTTTTAACATGTTACTGACATTTCTGTATATGCTAAACATCAGGAAATGTTCCATATAACAACAGAATTTTAAAATCTCCCTGGGTTCAGGTTTGTGTGTACACAGGAGTATTTTCCTATCACTTCCACATTTTCACTTGGAATTTTTTGACTCTCTTTGTTTGGCCCTTTGAAAAAGTTATTCCAACATGCATTAAAAAAAGAAACCAAGAAAAATAGTCTAGTTTCAACAAATGGACCGACTCCTCCTATATAAAGACAAGATCTTTTGAAGTCTTTCTGGAACTGGGATCTTGTAGCCAGTGTTTGTGTCAGATATGAGAGTCAATAGATGTGTTTTTCCCTGTGGATGGTTCCCCACACATCATTTCTTTTTGTTTATTCCTTTCCTTTCCTTTCCTTTCCTTTCCTTTCCTTTCCTTTCCTTTCCTTTCCTTTCCTTTCCTTTCCTTTCCTTTCCTTTCCTTTCCTTTCCTTTCCTTTCCTTTCCCTTCCCTTCCCTTCCCTTCCCTTCCCTTCCCTTCCCTTCCCTTCCCTTCCCTTCCCTTCCCTTCCCTTCCCTTCCCTTCCCTTCCCTTCCCTTCCCTTCCCTTCCCTTCCCTTCCCTTCCCTTCCCTTCCCTTCCCTTCCCTTCCCTTCCCTTCCCTTCCCTTCCCTTTTTTTTCTTTTTTTTTTTGGTTATGTTTAGGCAGAACTTAATGGTTATATTTGAAAGAATCAATGGAGCTCAGAACTGGCATCTTTCAAGTGATGCTTAATTCCTTTCCCTGCAAATTCTTTTTTCCCCTGTGCCCAGGCAGAGGGAAAACATGTGCTCCTGGGATAAACACATGCAGGTAAAATACCATCCTGGGGTTCCCTCTTGGGGTTTTTGAAACTGAATTATTTTAACATCTACAGCTATTAGAAAACACTGTAGTAAAATCTGAAATGGCACATGCTTGTTGGCTCTCAAGTTCTGCTGCAAAATTGGAGTAAAAGTTAGTTCACTCCAAAAGTAAAGAGAGGCAAGAAATTTCAACCACCGAGGTCATTTGTTTCCACACAGATCTCAACTATGGTTCTTTCCTCTACCCATATTTTCCATGCGATCTTAGAAATACCTGAAATCTCCTTAGATTCAGGGATGTCTCCACTTTAAAAATATTTTCCAAGATGCAGCTAAAATATTTTGACTACTTAAAGTTTGTCTTAAATAATTAATACAGCTGCAATTTCTGAACCTCTGTCTTTTCTTTGTAGGATGCAGCTATTTTTATAACCCAAGCATAATATTTACACTTAAATACTATTCTCAGTAGACAGGTGAGCAGAGTAAGCTACATTTCTCACTGAGATTCATGTAATAATCAGCTAAAGAATAACTCATTTTATACTTTTAGGATTTATTTATTATTATTAGGTAAATATAATTATTATTATCCAAAACTAAGGAGAAAAAATAAGTTGAATTGTAGCCACTGACTTTTCTTTTTTAGTGATCAAATAATTTTCAGCTACAAACATCAGAAATGTGAAAATGCTGGTTTTTTCGATGAAAGAACTTCAGTAAAATCCTCTTGGTTTTTAGCTTCTCCCAGGTATAGAATCTCTGCAAAACAGAATAGTGTAACTCGATTTGCTTCTGGTTTTCCTCTGGGCATTTTATTTCCACAAGTCTGTGTTGGAGTATGCAAAGTGGTGGTTCTCCTTCATCTAAGTTAATTGAGTAAGATCTAGTAAATTAAATTGGCCTAAAAAACAATGTTATAATAGTTATCCGGGTGAGCTAATGAATGCTTAGTACATATAGTAGAGATATGAAAGAGGAAGCAGATTAAGGTTGACACAGAAACTCAATATCTCTAATGCAAAATGGTCTAAGAAGATTGCTTTTACTGTACTTTCATCATCTCTTTCAGGAGAGATTACAAAATTTAACAGAGACTTACAAAAGGTGCGACTTTATCTGATGGCATCCCAAAATGAATCCTCATAAGTAGCCCTGTTTCAGACCATTTATTTCCTTCGAAAATGCTGTAACATTTCAGTCAGATGCATTTGGATTTACTAAATATCTGTTAAGCCAGGCTGGCCTTGTACCTTTCTTGGATACAGTGCTTTTCTGTTTTTCAAGTTAAAGAATAGTTTTCCCGTTTAGAATTTATGATAGCATCTGAAAGACTGCCAAACAGAAAATTAATTAAAATGGTAAATATGGGATTAACAGAAATATTACAAAATGGAGAAGGAATTAAAGAGAAGGGAGCTACTGAGAAGTAAAGAACCTCAAGGACTGGTTTGGAAATAATGTAATTTAGTATTTGCAGTCATGACATGACCAGAAGTAGTTTTTTAGTCGTATTTGCAAATGATACAAAGTGGAAAGACATCATCGTTACAGAGAACATGGAACACTGTGCAAGATGAACTGAATTGTAAAGCCAGGAATAAGAGGAACAGGGTGAAGTTCAGTAGTACAAACAACAAGTTTGTGCTTTGAGAGAGAAAATGACATAAAGAACATAACGCTGAGTGAAATCTCTAAAGTCCTGAATACAGTGTATGGTTCTGACTGCTTACATTTAGGAACAATTAATTCAAACCAGAATAAATACATGAAGAGACTACTAGGATGGATAGGGAGATAATGAAAATTTATATAATGGAACAAAAAGCCATAAAATAGGATCTTCTGAGAGGACATGATGCTTTGTCACATAAACAAATGTGTCAGGGGAATAAACAGAGTGGAAAAATAACCGCATATATTTCACTTAAAGGCCAAACACAAAATTTGACCAAGAAAGAAAATGGTTATAAACAGTCTGAATAAATTTAGGATGGAAATTAGAAGAAGACTTCAGCCTGCCAAGGGAGCAAAAATCTTGGAGAGCTTTCCATTCATAAAAGAAAATAGAAATAACCCTAATGAACTTTGCAAAAGATTTCACACTGCAGGTAATATGTTTATGACTGCATGATGTGATCACCTGGCACAATACAGGACTGGACTTGCTGTCTTACTGTCTACATTGCAGATTGCCAGAGTTCTTATGTTTGAAGCAAGATCAGATTTATTAACATCCATAGTTATTCTTTAGTAGTTATGGTTACTAACAAAGAGGGGCTAATTATTTGAATAGCTTCTTACAGAAAGTGTTCTGAATGTTTGTGTTAAACCCATGTTAAAAATGTCACACAATTTCACATAAATGTTTTTAAAACTAGAAAATTGCTAGACTTCTGAAAAAAAGACAAATGAAAGAGTACATCTTCAAAAGTGTATGGGAACAGATTTGTATAGCTCCTATGGGCTCATAGAATCATAGAGTAATTTGGGTTGGAAGGGACATTTAAAGGTGATCTAGTGCAATCCCTCTGCAGTGAGCAGGGACATCTTCAACCAGATCAGGTTGCTCAGAGTCCTGTCCAACCTGATCTTGAATGTTTCGAGGGGTGGAGGTTCTCTAGGCAACCTGTGCCAGTGTTCATTGTTAAACATTTTTTCCTTATACGTTGTCTAAACTTGCCCTCTTTTACTTTAAATTCATTACCCTCTGTCTTATCTCAACTGGTCCTCAGCTAATTCTCTGTGTTGAGCTAACTCTTACTCCAGCATCCAGACTAACTCAGTTAACAAAAAAAAAAAAAGAAAAGTTACAAAATTAAACAAAGAAAAAACAAAATCTGTTTTAACAACTGAACCAAAGCTTATAAACTTTCATTCCTCTTCCTGGAGGATTAGACGTCCACTGAAGCCAGTAGAAGCTTATTCACAAAGTTAGTCTTTTTCTGTGTATTGATTTTGTAGGACTGACCCCCAAAACAAATACTAAGAAGTATGAAGTAACTGCAACAGGCTTTGGGTTTTGGGGTTTTTTTTTGTGTTTTATGTTTTGTCAAAACCCGTAAGGCCTAGAGCTCCACTATAAGTGCATTCTGATGAAAGTCCCAAAAGAGATAAATAGACAGTAGGCACAAAAGAGTTAGAATAAAGTGCTGAAATTCCACAAAGTCAAATACTCAGATCCCACTGCTGTTGCATGTCTCGGCTGAGTTGCTCTTCTTCTACACCCTAGACACTGAAATTATCTTTGTCATATGGATGCAGTTTCCCAAAAAAAAGCATTATCAAATGTGTCACCAGTGCATGGAACCAGAGTTGTTTTTAAGGCAGGAACTAACATGCCCCCCCAGGAATCAAGGAGTCATAATCGACCAATTGTTAGAATCATAGGATCATTTAGGCTGGAAAAGACTTTTAAAATTGAGTCCAACCATAGATGTAACGCTGCCAAGTCCATCACTAAATCATGTCTCTAAGCACCATGTCAACATGTCTTTTACCTACCTCCAGGCACAGGGACTCAATTACAAAGGAAGTAAGACTCAGTCTCATATAACAATAATTTATGATTTATATTTTTTTAAATATACATGTTTGCACTAAGCTTCCATCACAGCTAGAAACTGTCATCAGCCAATTCTGATGTTGAGAAGGGAGTGGTTTGGCTTTCCTTTTGATTATGATAGTCCTTTTAACCACTGTCCTTTCTTCTTCCTTCATGAGGACGTAATTAGTCATGTCAGTGTGTAGTAAAATAGGCTGTTCAGCCAACATGGATTAAAATTGGCCAAATCTATGTGTATTTGTGTGTGTGCATGCATTTGTGTGTGTTTAACTGGGACCATTTCCCCAGAAGAACATTATACTACCTAATTATTCAAGCGTGTGGCAACTTATGGTAAATGAAATTACTTGTGGAAATACTGTGCTAGATTATTTTTGCAGTTCTGTTGTCCAATTTCTTTCAGAAGCTGTTAATTCACCAAAAATAATTTCAGATTAATATAAGTTCCTTTACACTCTATCTAACAAACTCAATTTATTTTGCACAAAACCCTTCTTGAAAAGTGCCGGAAAATCAGAAAGTTATTATATTTGGAAATGAACTGCCAGTTCCTCTAATCCAAATGCTTTCAGTTTCTGAGCCTCAAGAGCTTGCAGCATTTGAGGTTGAGATATGGTGTCAACACAGTCAACAATGAATAAATAAATGAAGAAAAATGGTATTTTAAGGTTATGGCATGATGAGACCTGCTCAGAGTGACCAGCCAGGACCTTGTTAAAGTCTTACTGAGCTCAATCAATGAAATCAAATGTTTTATCAGCAAACTCTGCAATATGATTGGTGAGCATGCCCAACTGGACTGGCTCTATGTCAGCTATTTTTCAAAGTGACAGAAATAGTAATGGATCATCTGGAATTCTATTATTTAGTGCTAATGAATGATTGTTTGGTGATGGAAGAAAAATCAATTATGACAGCTGTGAGAGCTGCTGCCCCTGTTCCATTATTCCAAAAATAAATAACAAAGCTGCCCGCTAAGGTAGGAAATAAGCTAGCATTCCCTATGAGAAGCAAAAGTTATAGGCAAAGAAGAAACTCAAACTTGTGTTTACTGCACGTAAGTGATGGTGAGATGGAAGCATAAGTCCTTGAACTACTGAAAAAACCCACAACGTTTTCTGACTTGTATTACAAGTAATTAACATGCTTTCTCTCTTCAGACAGTTGGACAAAGTTCCTTGAGCTTCAGACTGTTTTTTTGGGAAGCTTTCATGCCTGATCCAAGATGAGCAGTAGCTGAGAGGAGATAATTAGTGAGAGACCATTATATTTGGACTGTTAAGAATTTAAGATTTTTTTTAAAACAAACAAACAAACAAGAAGAACCATCATTTAAAATAAATAAATAAATAAAAAATCGTTCCATTAACATACTGGCAGAAATGCACATATTGGTCAGCTTAGAGTCCAGATAGAACTGTTCTCACTCTAAGATTAGGTAATGAGTTGCTTCTGGAAGGAATTCTATGCACAACATGCTGCTCCCTTCTAAAAAGGCTACAGTTAATGCAAAATAAGACTCCTAGGGATTTTTATGTGTATCACTATGCAGGTAGATAGCTTGCTACATACAACTAGATATACAGAGATAGATATGGACATAGATAAAGATACAGACATAGATACCAGAGTAATCTGAAAACATCTCATCTGAATGTTGCCA
The DNA here is from genome assembly GCF_000703405.1 of Apaloderma vittatum. Classification (NCBI taxonomy): domain Eukaryota; kingdom Metazoa; phylum Chordata; class Aves; order Trogoniformes; family Trogonidae; genus Apaloderma; species Apaloderma vittatum. The sequence continues at coordinate 40,217 of NW_009717730.1, forward strand.
TCCCAGTACTAAATCAATTGTCAAGGAGGATCTCAGTTTCCATCTGCTTCCCAGGGCTCAGGGAACCCTAGTCATGATGAAACTGTGGAGCTGGATTGTGCCAAAGCTCACCACTGAGTGCTGAGAGCTGATTACGTCCTCATTGCCTCCTCAATCTCAACTCTTATGGACCCGACCCAGGGGACTACTGTCTGGTTCAATAGTAGCATGATCTTGCCTGGACTTCAATTTTCTTTTTTATGTTCCACCAGTACACAGGAAGAGGAGGAAGAAAAAGCATGAAAGGAATGGATAGAGCTTGTGGGTCACCTAGGAATGTCCACTTAAGCATGACAGTCTGCTGCTATAAGCAAGGGTCTTCTATGTGTAACAACAACCATGCATGAAATTGTTTGAAGAGCAAAACATATATGCATGGTCAGAACTCTGAGAGAACAATCTAGCATCCAGTGCTTCAGTTGAAACCTTCCTTTTAATGCCAACAGGCTTTGATCAGGGGTTAAACATAATGTGCAGTCATGAAAAAGCAAATTGCAGCAGAAGCCTCATCTTCAGGATAACTAACCTGACAGATGTTCACTTATAAACAGTGAGGAAATAGGACAGGGAAGAGATAATATGCTAAAAGTAAGTTTGTAAAATTTCATGAAATGAAGCAAATTTAATTTATGAATTCATTATTCCAGTGACAAGTTGCTAAAACATCAGTTGTACTAATGTGTCACAAAGCTAGACACAAATTGAAGGAGACTAAACTTTCCATTATCTGAAACTCCCTTGGTAATGGAAGGTGATTATTAAAAGCAGTTGTTAATATGTCTTACCACAAATTTATCTGGGAACTAATACTTTTGATTATCAATTGAAATTAGTGGTTTAGTTGCATTAGCTCAATTCTATATGACAGTACAGCTGGGGGAGATTTGTCACTAAAGTCAAGGGCAGCAGGAGAAGCATATTGATTTAGCTATGGGACTTTCTGAGGGAGCTATTACAAACTTTAATGAGCATACTATATAAGCTAGTGCTAGGAGAAGATTTTTGGAGGGATACAAAAACTCATAGTGCAATTATCACAGCAATCTCTTCAGATAATATGAAACATTGTCCAAAATCTGTCAAATCTGGAACTATCTATATCCTAAAATTGTTGCTGAGTGACAGATCATTTGGAGAATAAACAGATATAATCTTGCTTTGTTATTCTTAGGCACAGCAGGAAGTGATATCTAGCTCAGTAGACATAACTAAAGTTGTTATAAAATATGGATGTTGAGGCTTTCCCATCATAAAGAATATTTTTTCAATTATTTTTTTCTTTGGCAGGAGCCCAATATTGATTATGATATCCAAAATAAAACAAATTAATTTCCTCATTGACCTTGGATCCCGCTGGTGGCCCTAAGTTCTGAGTGCCCCATGATAGAGTCTTGTGGCAGTTTACCACAGAAGTCTAATGACATTGCAGATAGGACAACTTGACAAAGAATACGTGGGAATATACAATAAAACTTCATAGCAGACTTGCTGAGGATACCATTGGACAGCTTCAAAAATATACAATTAATAATCAAGGACAACTGAAGATCTCTTGCCAAGTCTTCAGTTCCAGATAGGATGAAAGATCAGCTCCTTCTTAAGCGCGATTTTATTGCTGCTAACTTACTTTGAAGTCATTTGTCATACTGTGACAAGCTATAGATAGGTTTCTAAAGACAATTTTCTCAGATAAATATCATTATGGTAAGTACAGTTCAGGTTTTCTTACAGTAAATACAAGATAATTGTCTTCTGGCTTGAATATTGCTTAAAATTTGATCCTCTAACTTAACCGAAGACAAGCTAAAATAATCCATTTGGGATTAATTCACTTTATCTTTCATCGTCAGTCAAATCGAAAGTTTTACTCAAAGCAGCTTGCCTTACTTCTGGTGTTTTAATGTTTGTGTTAAAAATATCTGTTTGGCTAGATTTGAAAAATAAATCATATTTACGCTATAACGACCTGAAATGTTCAAAATGTTGAACTGCAGCAATATTGAAAAATGAAGCAGCCTTCCTCCTTGTTCATCTGTTCATTGGAATTAGTGCAAAATTGCAGTTACTTTGGTGAAAAACAGAGCTGGGTTTTTTTTGTGAATTAAATAAGTAGATAACAAGTTTTGGTGTTTATAAATTCTATGAGCATTGTCCTTGTCTATAATATGTTTTTTTTTTCTTTTTAGTACTGCGTGTCTCAGTGGTGTCAGCAAGAAACTCAAAGATACTACATTTCAGGGCAGTTCCTGTTCCTAGCTCCTCATCTAGGCTAAGCTTTTGGGTCTGGATTAGCCCCATCTAAATTTAGAGACCTGATTGATTTCCTGTCAAAGAGACGTGTTCACCTCATACACATAACACAACAGAAGGACTCAAGAATGACCTGAAGCCTGGATCTCAAGTCTGGATGACAAGCAGACTACTCAGGCTCAGAGCAAGAGCGTGCAGGTAGAACACAGGGTCTAAAATGCAGGCCACAGGTCCTGGTAGAAAAAGAAGTTTGAGAGAAGGGCTAAACAGTGGCCTAAAAAAGTAAGTGTCATTAGTTACCACTTTTATATCAAATTTTATGTTATCTAGAGCATTTTAATATCTCCAGATTCTGGAAGGAAATGCTGAAAAGAGCCTTCTCCTGCAAGGTAAAATAAATAAATAATTAAATAAACCCCAAAACAAGCCAAAAAGTGCTCTGCTCTGATTGATGAGGAAGAATGAGTTTGAAATATTAATCTTAAAGGATTAACATCCAGAAGGAAATTCAAGAGTCAGGTGTCTACATTTAAAAACAACAATAGCAATAAACTGTTACAAATTGAACAAGAATTGGTACAATAGTGAAATATGGAAAAGAATATGCAAAATTAGAGGCAATATTTGCATACAAGGGTCTAAAAGGAAATCGAAATGACAAGCAGAAATGCCCTAAATCAGTTATTAATAAAGGTACATTCATGGAACACCCTCCTTGGGTCTGACCCTCTAAACACTGCATAGGAATTGTGGTAAATATTATAGAAGATGTTTCATAATTGCATAGTAAACATAAAAAAAGATGCAAACCTTCATTCTCCTTTTTGCTCCTCAGGCAAGTATTTCTGGAATAAAGGAAAACCTTGAACAAATTCTTATGCTCAAAAGCCCTTGGGTTGGCAGAAATGAGCTGTTAGGAAAACAATTTCAAAACATACATATTCATTTATGGTTATATATACAGAATATATTAGGATATCATATTCTACTGGCTAAGCATTACATTTACGTCACATCAACCTTAATGAGGGTTTGAGGGTCACCAAAGTATCATTATCAGAGCTTGGCCTTGTAAGTATCTAAAAATGTTTGATGTCAGCACAGCTTGATTTCATAGCTATCTTGTAAGAATACTTGATGTTAAAACACCCTTATTATGCACTCGATGCACATTTCTAATCTAACAAATCAACACATTACAGAGCTTATTGCCTTATTACCCATTTACAAAATCGTGATCCATTTCCTATGTTCAAGGTAAATCCTGACATGATATTTTACATATAATTATGGTATAGAAATGATAAAACTCTTAATCAGCTAGGTCTCTCAAGAGTCTGATTGCTTCTGCCTACTTAACAAGAAGCTTTAATGTAAGCAACAGAGCAGTGTGTCTAAATATACACCCTTAGTGAAGAATATTTTTTCATACATTTTTAGTTCATATTTCCCTATGGCTTTTATCACAATTTATCTGTGATAAATTTTCAGTGACCATAGACAGGATGGAGAATAGGTAGATTTTTTCCAGGAGTTAATTTAAAATTTGGACATTTGATTTCTTATTTAATATTGAATTCAAGCCGAAAGCCAATTTAGAATTTAAATGTTCCAAATGGACAAGTTGGCTACAAGATTAATAGGGATGCAAAGCCAGAGAGCCTCAAGATACACTAATGATTTCTTTCAGTTTTCACCCTCCTTAGCAACTGAAAGTCCTTTTGTCCCCATACCTGAAAGCTCACATTGTGTTAACCTTGCTTTACTAAAATCCTGCCAGGTGAATAACCAACAAATCGTGTGGACAGTTTAGAGGATATTTTATTTTGAGTTACCTCTTCATTCATGATAAAGTCATGCTACTTCTCCCAAGAGTAATCTGAATTTTAAAATATATATCAGAGGGGTTTTTTTTCCATTTTAACAACAGGAAAATGGGATGCATATGACATCTTCAAACTCTAAACTGTTTGCATGCTTTTTCGAAAAGTGCAGAAATCCTGGGCATGGTGAATCTGGTTTGAATCTGGGGGGCCTGGGAATTATCACAGGGTTTGGGTTTTTCACCTTCTGTGGTGCTGCTCGGTCACTTGTTGTGATCAATCTCTCTGATGTGAAGAGAGCGATATATTAGTTTAATAATAAAACGATAAGGTTTTGAAAGCAGTTGTGGGAAGCCTTTCCTGTTTCCATCTGTGCTACTATTTGTTTTTTCAGCATTTGAGACATTTCAATCAAGATACTTTGTTTCCATGGCTGAGTTCCGACCTTACCCAATAGTTTTGCTGATATACTGTGAGAGCCCGATGCTCTTAAAGCCGTTTTATCTACATTAAAAGGAAGAGTGGGAGAAAGTGAGGAAAAACAATAACAAAGAAAAAGAAGGGAAAAAGATGACATGGGTCACAATCTATGTCACTGTTTGGGGGGGTTTTTTTGGTTGTTTTTGTTTGTTTGTTTGGGTTTTTTTTTGTGTTTTGTTTTGTTTTTTTTTTCCTGAAAAAGAACAGAAGGTAGATTTAGACTAGTTATTAGGAGGGTATTATATGAGGGTGATGAGAAACTGGAACAAGTTGTCTAGATTAGTTGTGGACATCCCTTCCTTGGAAGTGTTCAAGGCCAGGTTGGATGGGGCACTGAGCAACCTGGTCTAGTGGATGGTGTCCCTGCCCATGGCAGGGGAGTTGGAACGATATAATCTTTAGCGTCCCTTCTAATCCAAACCATTCTATGAGTCTATAATTCTATTTTAAAATATGGAGGCTGAGGGTATGGCTACAGTCTTCTTATGGTGTTTTACTGGAGGCGTGAGGAGAACTTTCACGTCTTCTGCTAGTTTAACCCTATTATGTTTTAATCTCCACCAGCGGCACAAAGCCAGGACGCATACCTTAGGAGGTGCCACTTCCCAGTCTTATTTACCAACAATGTGTTACATTGTATAAATCATCCCTGTGGAGTAAAGGATTGTTTCAAACAGGGCTTCGTCTAGTTTGAAATATTTTGTAACAGTGAAAATTCTCTGGAAGGAAGATTTCACAAGCTAATGATTTTCCTGGTATGTGCCTGGAAATATAAGTGTACACTGAGTATTCCAATCACATTTTTCTTTTCTCCATTCTGCATCTCTTAAGCTATGTCCAATAGGCAGTGTTGCTTTGATGAACAATACTTCCCACTACAGCATCTTGAAGAGCTGAAACAAACATTAACCAGATTTTAAGACTGTAGCAGAGTTGGAATTTAGATATAGTAAATAGGTGAGATGAATGACTGAGAGAGTTTTAAGGGAGGCTACCAAGAAAGTACTTCTGGAAACAAAAGTTAGAAACTACAAACAATCATCCTTTTAAAAAAAAAAAAAAAAGTATTTCTCAAATTTTTTTAAGTTTCTTGTTTTGCTTTTTTTTTGTTTTATCAAAATATCCAGTGGATGTTTGGAGTTGGGAAAATTTCATATAAGTGTATTTGATAGAGGAAAAATAGATTTAATGTAATTCTGATATAAATTTTTAACATGAAAAAGTCCCTGCGATCCCAGGGTTAGATGAGTTCCCAAACACAAAAATAGTGTATTTGCTTTTTGGCTAGGACACTGAAACTGGCTCTGTGTCCACTAATGCTTGATGAAATAGAAACTGAAGTTTGGAGGCCACTTCTCTGCTCCAGAAGAGAGGACCCTTGTATGAAGTTTAGCTCTCAATGCTGCTCCTTCAAAAGAAAATCTTTTAAAGCAGCTAATTGCTCCCAAACCCTGCAATCAAGGGTCCAAATCTTTAGTGAGTTATCTAATTCCTGGGATTACATGTTTAGGCTTCAGAATATAAAACTGTTAATGCTACCACTGATCATAAATATCGTTAGCTCTCATTTATTTATGTTTTAAAAGAAGTAAAAATTAGGATCTCAGTAATGAGCGGTAGTGTTTCAATTAAGTAAATAGATTATATCTCTGCTGCTTCCATAAAGTAATTTCATTTCTGTTTAAAGCATGGATTACAGATTAGAAATGAGGATAAGGAAACTATTTTGCTTTCACAGATAAAGTTCAAGTGTCACCCATCTTTTCCTCTGTACGTCTCCTAGATGTCCCAATAGAGAATAAGGTGGAGTATTCAGCAGCAGATGATGCATTGAAGGTAATTTCCCACTCATAAAATTACGCTTCACCAGATATTAAAATTCCACATAAATAGATTTATTTCTCTTTTACTGCTCAGCATATTATTTCTATCTCTTCACCTGTTGTTACATCTGAAACTAGCATTGATCATTCCGCAGATCTTGTAAACACTACTATGCTATGTATATGAGAGATTTTTTTCTTTTTCTTTGGAGTCCACACATGCCAACAAGAGTGTTTCCATTGTTCTCTTTAAATTCAAATTCAGTTTTCATCATCAAATTCTAGTCTTTTTATCATTTTAATCTGAATGACAGTAATTAAAACAGGTACAGCAGATAGAGGATGAATCAGATGTTCACTTATTCTTCCCACAGCAAATGTTCAAAATTTCACACACATTTCAGAGTGAGTAACAAAAAAAATTCTAAGGGAAAAATACGTCTATCAATTTGATTTTTAAATGTAGCCTTAAAGAGGACCAGAGTATATACTTCTCACTGAAAAAGAATTTTGTTTTTCTCCACTAGTGATCGTGATTGTTATTAAACAGAAACTGTTAAATATTTTTAAATTAACCAATCCAAATATCTTAATTCAATAAGCAAAATTTGTGACAAATTTTCTGAATCTGCACTGCTGATTTTTAACAGGTAGTGGAACAACACCAAAAGATCTGAGAGACCCAGAAATAAACAGGTATTATGGAATTATCTAGGAAAAGATAAATAGACTAATTACGTAATTTAATTTCAAATCAAGCTCAAACACAATCATATAAAACAATGTGGGATACCAACAGCAAGAGCTCATATTGATAATAAAGTCAAAGTCATGCAAATGATTTTGTGGCTGTTACATACTGTCAGACATTATTATTTTTTTATGATATAAAAAATTTGGTTCACACACAGATGTTGGGTAGAATTCCAAAGGATGTTTGAATAAAGCCTAATATAAATTAATATAAATGACAAAATATATAGAACCAAATGGAGCAGATCATTAGGTTTCAGAATGTCACCTAAAATGCAGAACCATCAGCCAGTGATACTACTTTAAGTGGGAAGTGTCAGAGATTTTGTCTCAGCTTAGTGCTATTCATTACATTTAGAAATTATATATAGCAAAATACAAACTAATAGTTGGTAAAATTTGTAGATGAACGAGTAATTAAAGCTTGATGAGTGGGGCTTATTTCAGCAACCTGCATTTCTGATGCACATGAAAAATTGATCATTTATGAACCATTAATATTAGACACATTCTCAAGCTAAGCAAGATCCCAACACCCTTATATCTAGTGACTTCAAAAGATCACTAGACTTCAAAAAAAATCATAGACCCTGGCATATAATTTGTTACGTTCTGCCATATATACTTGAAAGCGAAAACTAAACATTTGAAAAACGTGGTGAGAAAACAGAAAAATACAAAGAAAACCACCCATTCCCCCAACCTTGCCCTGGATTGATGGATGCTTCTTATAATGAGTAGTGAAAACCCTCTGTCTAATCACTAAACTCCATCTATAATAGTACTCTCAGATTTCCTAACAAACGTATATAGTGGAGAGATTTCTGAAAGTTGATTATTCTTTATTTCATGAGCAGAAGAAGAAAAAAGAAGAAAAAAAGGTTGGTAAAATCCACCGTTTGAAAACTGAAGTAGAACACACAAGACAGACAGGGTGCATGTTTTCTAACAAGAATAAATACCACCTAGGTCTCCCTGTTTAATAATGTCAATGCCTGGTCTTTCAAGAAGGTATAATCTACTTCAAATAAATGCACAGGCTTACTTCAGAAGATCTTGGGTGGGACATTTAGGCACATTAATGAAAGGATCAGACCAGGTATTTGTGAGGGTTTTCCCAGTCTTAGCTTTACTAGTCCATATAAACAGAATGGTCTGGCTGATGTCCTGAGTGCTCCCGATTTCAACATGAAGGTTTAGGAGAAAAAAAATACATTAGGCTGAAGCATCTAGCCCAGCTGTAAAGATCTGCACTGTGAATACATATAAACTTATTAAATGAAAAAGACCTTCCCACTAGAGAGATTAACCTCTATCATAGAAGGGGAAATGGGATGAAGACAGGACTCAGGAACAAGGTTTCAGAAAGAAAATGTTCACAGCATGAAAGTGTGACGTCTTCCAACAGTGGGGATGTCAGTTCTCAAACTTTTCGTCACAGAGACAGTGTCCCGGAAAATATTTTATGTTCTCCAAACCTGTTGTTTCATGCTTGTTTGTAGCGTCAAGAAATAGACCCTGAAACTGTGCCTACTAATTGTTTTCAAAGTTATTTTGCTGACTTTCAGTACAGAAAATGGTTTTAAATGAACTTCATTACCTGGAATGTAATTTTTTGGCATGAAATAGTATCTACACAGCCTCAATCAGTTCATGGAAGTAATTTAAGAGTTGAAATGACAGGATTTCGAAATACATAAGGAATTATTGCTCTCAGGGACTGCTCCTATCATCTGAAGAGTGATTATTTACATGATTTTTTTTTGTTTCTTGAGTGATAAATCCATGAGTTCATCTCTCATTCTTTTATTCTCTCAAGAAAGTGATATTTACACAGACTAATTGGCAGAGCCACAGAAGTAAAATGCTGTCAGCCTGATGTTCTCACACGGTTTCCTAGTTGGCCTTTCTATTATGACAAGTTGCCATGCTTAAGGATAACGAGAGAATTCATTTCAAGCTGCACATCAAGCACTTGGAAAAGCTGAAGTTACTGTAACTTAACATTTATGATTCACACATATTGTACTGCTCTCTGTCTTTACCACTGTGAAACAGCAAAGTTTTATAAAGTGATCCAGCTGCAAAATACAGTGATCTTTTTGGAAGTTTCCCTAAGGAGTATATGTGATTCATGGAGATCAAGTAAAAAATTACAACTCAGAAACACACGTAAAAATATGAAAATAATCCCTAAGGATGACGCCAGACAACTGAATTAATTGAATATGGCCACAATAAAAGTCTAGGTCATTTTTAGGGCTTCCCAAAGTATTCAAACAGAAGCATCACACTAAATTTATTTAGTGGTCAGTGATAAACCTTATTCGTGCCTTTCAATCAGAATAGCCATAATGTGCTGGAGAAATGAAAATATATTTTTAATGTGGATAACTGTTGATAGAAATTTTCTTGACTAACATTTGTGAACACACACAAAAAATCTGTATATACAAAATCGAAATTTAGACAAATTGTAGTCCGTTTTCATGAAGTCCCATAATTTGCTGGACCAGTAATTGCACAAACTTCATTACCAACAAAGAAGATGTTTAAACATACACAAAATGCCACACTGCATCAAATAATTTTCACTCACTTACTCACTCACTCACTCACTCCCAGGTCCCTCTCTGCCTGACAGCTCTCCAGCCACTCCTCCCCCAGCCTGTAGCGCTGCTGAGGGTTGTTGTGGTCAAGGTGTAGGACGTGACATTTGGCCTTATTGAACCTCATAGAGTTGGCCTTGGCCCAGTGATCCAGCCTGTCTTGATCCCTCTGTACAGCCTCCCTACCCTCAAGCAGATCAACACTTCCACTCAGCTTGGTGTCATCTTCAAACTTACTGAGGGTGCACTCCATCTGCTCCTCCAAAACATTGATGAAAATGTTAAACAGGAGTGGCCTCGGTACTGAGCCCTGGGGGACACCACTCATGACCGGTCACCAACTGGATTTAACTCCATTGACCACAACTCTTTGGACTTGGCCATCCAACCAGTGTATGCCCATCCAAGCCAAGAGCAGTTAATTTCTCTAGGAGAATGTTGTGGGCAACTGTGTCGAACGCCTTACTAAAGTCAAGATAAATGACATCCACATCCTTCATCAAGAAATCGGGTCACCCAGTCATAGAAGGAGATCAGATTTGTTAACCAAGACCTGCCCTTCGCAAACCCATGCTGACTGAATCTGATCACCTGGTTGTCCTGCATGTGCTGCATAATGGAACTGAGGATGATCTGCTCCATCAGCTTCCCTGGGACTGAAGTCAAACTGACAGGCCTGTAATTTCCCAGACCATCCTTCCTTTCCTTGTTATAGATGGATGTTATATTGGTTGACTTCCAATCAGCTGGAACATCCCCAGTCAGCCAAGACTGCTGATAAATGATGGACAGTGGCTTGGTGAGTACCCCTGCCAGCTCTCTCAGTACTCTTCTCTTGACCCAATGTCTTCACCATACTAAAAATCCCCAAACTAGACATTTTGAGATGTCCAGTCACAAGTGCTGAGTAGTAGGAAATAGCTATCTCCTCTGCCCTGTTGGATCTGCTCTTAGTAATGAGCCCATGATTTTGTTGGCCTTCACCACTGTGAGGGCACACTGATGGCTGGTGGATTCTCCACAGCACTTCACAGTCCTACAAATCTGTCTTTTCTCCAGTCAATTCCTAACTTTTACGGGTGTCTGCCCTTACTGAATTTCACGAAGTTTCTGCCAGCATGTTGAGATACCCGAGGATGACAGCTCTCTAGCACATGTACCACCCACTCCATATTGGCACAAGTTTTTGCATGCAGTAAATTCACATGTCAAAACTTTGTGGTAGTTTCAAAAGTCATCTTTTGGACAACCTAAGCTCCTGCTACCTTCTGGAGGGCCACAAGGTCGCATCTCTCCAACATCGACACAGTCCAGGGCCAGAATACCTGAGATTTGCCCATGATTTCCAGAGATAGCTCTACAGCATTAAACGCAACACACAGAGTATAGCACACTGTTAATATTAGTTATTATAGGAAAAATTATTAGGGAAAAAAGGAGAGAAAAAGAGAGGCATACCTCTACATTAAGAATGTCTGAGGCCATTGCTTTTAGAAAAAGTCAACATCTTCTTTATTTTATTTTATTTTATTTTATTTTA
>NW_009717731.1:0-7506 GCF_000703405.1 Apaloderma vittatum
CCCTTCCAACCCCAGCACTCTGTGATTCTGTTATTGAAGTGAAATGCTGGACAATTCGCATGGTTCAGGATGATGGGGAAGGATCAGAAAAGAAGAGCACCAGCTGCAGTCCCTGGTGGAAACGTGTAGGAACAGGGGGAGTTTCACTGCTGGGACCCTGCTTTGCTCTCTCTTTGACTTCAGGCCTAGGATCTTCTAGTCTTCCCACTATAAGCCACATTGGACAATATTGTGATTTTATGATGGGATACACATTACCAGTGACCCAAAAAAGCAAAGTAAGGAGGAAATTTGCATACTCCTCTTCAAAAAAGCAAAAAAAAGGACTGCACAGAGACCCTGTTATTTGAAGGGCTTGACAATGAGCAAAGAAAGAAACACCAAAGTAATCCTGGCACACACTTATAACTTTTCTCAGCTCCTATAAAAAAAAAAACTAATATAATAGTAATGTTGTAAAATACCTTCATGGCACATATACTTGCTCTTCCATGACAGAAGTGTTTTAATTACACTTTATATAGTCATTTTGGTAAAAAAAAAAAAAAAAAGAGTGACCCACAGGAACAAAAGAAACCAAAAAAACCCCAAAAAAGAATCACAGAGCCACTGGCTGACACTCCCACAGCAATTCAACACAACTAAAGTTTTGCAGATTTGGTTAAAGCTCACAGTAAGAAATGCAGCACTCCTCAGCATCGGAAAAGGGAGCACAAGGAAATTCCTGGCTCTTGATCTTTAAGAATACCAGCAGCAAGCTCCGAGAGAGCAGAGTACGAGAGCAAAAGGCACCGAGTTCAGGACTAACTCCTTTTCCAAGTGATTTTACTGCATTCCAAGTATCGACGCTGGTCGTTACGTTACCTAAACCACTAACACAGCTGCACCAGCAATAAGAACGATAACCTGCGATTTCTCGAGGCTCGGAAACGGTCCCAGAATCGTTCGCTGCAGGAAGATTTACAGCAGCCTCGTGCTCATCAGAGAAAAGGGAGAGTCAAGTCAGAGAACCTCATCCTCTGTCCCCAACCGGCTCATTCCTCGCCCCAGGGGGGAAAATCATCTCCTGGTTTTGGCTGAACTCGACTGGCAGGTGTGTGCATGCAGCCTCTGCCGGCTGAACCGAAACCAGAGAGCATCACAAAACTTTCCACGTCCCATCCCTGAGAAAATCAAAGTCTCCTGCAGGACTCCTAAGAGCGCCCTGAAAGATTCAGCCCGCAGAAGCGACTGTGCGTGACGATGGTTACCACAAAATGCCGTCGAGGGGAGGGAGAAGGAAGGCAAGGCAACGCAAAATACAAGGAAACTGTTCACATCAACGGCCCCATTGGTGGACTGAGCACGCACTCGCCATCTAGGTGTCTCCTTGCAGAGAAAAAGAGGTTATTTTGCAATAGTTGTGGTACTTCAAGCACTGCCACGCTAATCCATCCAAAACCCTCGGAGTTCCAACAGCCTTCAAGTCTGCCAAGGGGACAGGGCAGCGGTACTGCCCCAGGCAGCGTGAGCGTCCGGCAGCCCCCTTCCGAAATCGAAACACACCCAAAGCCTAGGCTGGCAGTTCAGGCAAGGCTGCGAGGAATGCCCTTCTGAAGTCAGGCACGGACGCTGGGAGCCCAACCGAGAGGGACGCTGCGCAGCGCTGTCACCGATGCTCCACGGGACGCCCTCGTGCGAGGCAGCAGGCGAGGAGCAGATCCCGTACGGACACAGGACTGGACCTACTCAAATTTGCTTGGAAGGCAACAGAAGAGTCTTAAAACCGTGCCAGCTCGATACCTTGGCAACAACACACCTGGGCAGTGTCAGGTGGGAATCTAATACTGACCTGACAGGGCCTCTGAAGATTAGCCAAGCCGAGCTTAGTGGACTCACACAAAAAAAAAGTCGGTTGTCGCAGTTCAAGCACAAAGCAGAGTTTTTTTCTCGCCAGCTACAGCAATGGAGATATTTCTGCACCTGGCTCCTACACCAAGTTACTTCCAAATAAACTAAGATAGAGATTTGAATGTTAACATGTGACAAAAGAAGATAAACTTGCTGAATGGCTGTGTTTATTCAGTAATTAAAAAAAAATATTAAAATATCAACCAGGGAGAGACTACACGAGCTACTCACGTCTACCCTGCGATGCCTGCCCCCACAGTGCAAGGGGTTTGGGTTTTCTGTTTATTAAATGGGATTCTGCAGAATGTAAACTTGGTCTGTGATTACTATGGAAGCAAATATCCTTCTTATAGCTAGAGATTAAATTACTCTCCTAAAAATGGAAACACAGAATTACACATTAATTTGCTAGGGTATCACTTTTCTTTTTCCTTAACTGAGTAGCAAGAGGCTAACTTTAGTTTTCCAGGAGCCTTAAGCCTGTTGTTTTAAAGAAAATAAATGAAACATGAAAACTAAAACTCAGGCTGGAATTCTTTCTTTTCATTTCGAGCTTAAATCTTTTGCCTTTAGCATCTTTCACAAATTCTGGATTATTCTTTCCCCTCCAATTACTTAATTTCAGGTACTTAGTTGCGTCCACGAAATGTTCAGGTTAGATCAGGACGGATGGAGCCACAAACAGCCCTCGATGATGGGACTGCCGGGAGTTTATTGTTAAGAATTGCGCTTTCTCTAAACAAAGACTCCCCCAAAAGCAAGGTTTGGACTTGGATAGAACCTCTTTCCTTCCAGCATTCCCTTTATTTGCTAGGGCTGGTGCAAAAAGCTCCAAAGCCGCGTTGCCAGCATCCCAGAACTGAGCATCCCTCTTGCCCACTTTGCCACCTCGGCCGGGCAGGGGAGCGACTCGGCCTCCTGACCCAGATCCTTCCCTCCAACGCAGGGTGGCTGGAGCAGCTAATCCTCCCTAATCTCTTCTCTGCAGGATTCTCTTCCATCGCAGGAAGATCCCTCTAAAGGGCAGAAAGGCAAATCACAGTGCTTCTGCTGGGGGCAAGTTTAGAGCAGGGGGCACCCCTGTCACAGAGAAGCAAATGATGGCATCGAGCCTGCGTGGCTGAAAATTTGGGGCAAGTAGGTTCTTCAGCACCTCCCTTTCCCATTAGCTTCTTTCCCACTTTCTTCTTCTGCCACTGAGTTGGGCAACCTGACACGAGGTGGTACCTACTCCAAAGGGACACAGCGAGACTGGAATTAACAGAGGAAATTGAGCCCAGCGATGGATCTAGCCATGCTACAGAAATTCTGCTCAAGGCTACACCCAATCAACCTACCAAGCGTTTCTCTCCAAACAGGCACATCAAATTAACACTCGATTCCTAACGGCTCATGTCCAAGACTCAAGGTCGTTCCTTTATGTACAAAAGTTTATCCCGAATTATTTTTTGGTCTGAGCTTCAATGCTTGAGATCACGGCACGTTACCGAGGCAGTTAACGAACCCTCACCACAACCTGCCCAAACAGGTTATTTGTGCGAGCAGGGGACGTACACGAACACGGTCATTCTTCCCATCTGATTCCCAACTCCTGTCTCCTGCTCAATCTGAAGAGCACATCTGCTCCTGATCATTCCTCAATATTCATTCCATTTTCAAGAGAAAGCAGCCCCTGTCACTCGGGGTGCAGGCTCACGGGGTGCCCTGCGGTACCTAAGGTCACCTTTCACGCAGTTCCCTTTCTGCTATGACGTCTTCCCCTCCAACTCCGAGCCACAAAGCTTCTTTGAATATATGTCTTTGAATTTTTTTACACCAGAAATAGAACGTCGTTCTTCCTCCATTCCCCTTCCCAGATCCCACAGGTTTGGGATCTTCTAGCAGAACTGCATTCATTTCTCGCAGCACAAAGAATTTGGTAACGCCACGCAAGGAGCTTCTTCCACAACAAAATCCAAATCTTTATGTCCAAAAATAGCTGTTACGACACCGTGTTCTCCTTTATTGATGAGGGGAAATTATTACAAGATTAGTTCATTGAAACAAATAGTTCCAGCTGTGATTTGCTTCAAAATAATTCTACTGCTGGATTTAATTATTGAAAAAAATCGACCCCAACCCACCAAATAGCAGTATTTTCTACTCTACACTATATAAAATGAATGCAGATGATCTACGATGAGGTTAGGTGGTTTTTAATACCAGTATGATTCCACTGAGAAAGAGGTTCTACCAAAGTTTTGTTGGGAATTTTGAGCATCTCTCAGCTCTTGGATAAACTTCATTTCATCGGACACATCCCATTTGGCCTCCTCCTCACTCCCTATCTCCACCCTACGGGAAAACGCGTTCCCCTGATTTTATTTCAGGGGAGATTATTGGGGCTCATAGCGAAAGCCACATGATTTTCCATTCCCATTTTTGGCAAGCCGCACGTAGTTCTGGAAAAAAAACAACAATGAAGAGCTCAGGAATGCGCAGCTGAGGTCCTGATAAATGCACGTGGAACGTTACGGAATGGATAATGGAATTTTTTTTTTCATCTTTAACTGAAAATACTGGTTTCATCCATGGTTTGCGCCAAACATCAAAAGACCACAGAGCTCTCCCTAAATCAGCCGCCCTCTGCCAAAACTGCGACGTGTGGAACCCGCGGAGGGTGACTGTGGAGGTGAAAAAGCAGACCCTGGGTGCTGGAGAGGTGGCTCCTCCACCCCACCGTACTACCTGACTTCTGTAAAATCTAGATACAGATAAAAATCACAATTGAAAAAATGACCCATTTGTCGCAAACCCAGACCTTAAATGCCTGACGCTGCTACTCGTGTAACCAAGCGCAGAGACCTCTGATGAATGAATTTGTCAAGAACCTCTGATCACGTGCCTCTTCCACCCTAACTCATTTTTCCGAGGACTTACTCTAAACTTGCCATCTGCCAAGGACTTCAAACAGAAGCTCTAAAGGAACGTAGCTGAGAAACTTTCTCTAAAACATGAAATTTTCTTTCAAACTTCTGTTTTCTTGAAGTCTAGAACCAAGATACTCCCAGTTCTGGCTTCTATTCCTGTAACCTATCAAGAAGTGATATTTTTCCACACTCAGAAAGCTATTTTAGGTCATTCTTCACAGTTACTTTTCTATTTTACATGAATTTAAATTTTTACAGTCATATTTTCCCACAGGCATCTCAACCATGTCTTTGGAAGAAAGAAATGAAAAAAAATAACCACTTTTTTCCTCCAAAAAAAGAACTCAGATCTTTTCAAAGAACTTTTTAAGTGTTGTATGGGGTATATAAAGGATAATACAAACTGAATTATTTATCACAACTGTTTGTACATTTACGTTCCTTTGAGTTTGCTTTTTTGCACGGATACGCGTGAAGATACGTGCACACTGCCCAGAAAGGCAACCGTGTCCCGGGATGCATGAAGAGGAGTGTGGCCAGCAGGTCAAGAGAGCGGATTCTCCCTCTTTGCTCTGCTCTTGTGAGACCCCACCTCGAATCCTGCGTCCAGTTCTGGTGTCCCCACCATAAGAGGGACGTGGAGCTGTTTCAGAGGAGACCACAAGGATGAGCCAGGGGCTTGAGCAGCTCTGCTATGAGGACAGGCTGCGGGAGCTGGGATTGTTCAGCCTGGAGAAGAGAAGACTCCGGGGGGACCTTCTAACTGTCTTCCAAGACCTGAAGGGAACCTACAAGAAGGCTGGGGAGGGACGTGTCCATCAGCAGGACAAGAGGAAATGGATTTATGTTAAAGGAAAATAGCTTTAGATTGGATCTTAGGAAGAAATTCTTCAGTGTGAGGGTGGCAAGACTCTGGAATAGATTGCCCAGAGAGGCTGTGGATCCCTGGAGATGTTCAAAGCCAGGGTGGACGAGGCCTTGGGAACCTGGGCTGGTTAAGGGCATCCCTGCCCATGGCAGGGGGTTGGATGAGATGATCTCTAAGGTCCCTTCCAACCTCACACATTCTGTGATTCTATGATACGTACGTCCATGATATTGAGGACAGAGCCAGGAAAAAAGAAAAAACACACTGAAAGCCAGCCTGCAGCTCAACGCGCTGCTGTCAAAGCCACAAAGTCAGTTTTAAAAAACTGGTTGGAGCTGCACCCCGACCTTTCCCACTGCCCTCGCCAGCAATGCACCGCAGGCTGCCCACCAGCCCACCCGCGGCCAAACCCAAGTCTCTCCACTCCAACAGCTCCTGCCCGAGCGTCGACCTTTCCCAGCCCGACGGGCACCGCCGGCACTTCTGCGCTTAATCCTGCGCAGAGCTGGGCTTCGCGTCGTTTGACAGCGGTCTGCCCGGTAGGAGAGGCCATCAACAACTCAAAAAAAGCCCAAAACAGGAAGGGGCTAAAGATGCTCCAAACCTGGACTCTGCATGCGGAGGAGATGGAGCCGATAACCCTCTCGGCAGTTATTTGCACAAACAGGGGGAAGGAGAAAACCTTGTTCAGCAGCTTATGTTTTTCTATAAGCAGCTTATGTTACTGCATAAAATACAGTGAACTTCTCCCATCTCCAGCCTTTCTTCCTGTTTTCCAAATAATTAAAAGAGCAGCTTAAAAGCGGGGTTTTTTGGCATTAAAAATATTTGCACTGTCCCACCAGAAAAGCAAAATATTACTTTCCCAGGGCTGTGCTGATTTAGCAAAGCTTATAAATAACCCCGGGCTTCCAGCTATTACCATTTGAGAAAAAAAAAAAAAAAAAAAGAAGAGAGGAATAAAAGGCAAACTTTATCATGTGTTCACAAATAAACGTCGCTAAGTTTCTAAGCTAAATTTCCTCGATAAGGAGGCTTTATAAACAAACACGGAGGAGAGCAAGCCAAAAGCACCTACCCTAAATACTCAATCTACAATCAAAACACTTCTTCCTCTGGGTAATGGAATGTTTCATGCGAAAAATAACCCTTCCTCAATTGTTTTTCCAGTAAGAAACCCTTATAAATGTGCAGCTGCTAATGAAGTCCAACAAGCCAGGCTTTGAGATGCAAGGGGCTGGGAAGAGGGACCCAACAGACTGAAAATATGGCCGGTAACATTTTCACTGAGGCAAAACTCTGTTAGGAAACCCCATTCTTCTATTTGCTAAATAAAACTGTAGACACTTAAGAAAAACAGGAAGAGACACAGAAGTCCCCAAGATTTCCTCTTTTGCTACTCGCATGCAACAAAAAAGGGTCTTTACACAGCATCCCTTATTTTAGGAGGCAAAAAAAAGCTGTATTTTTTCAAGCATACTGGGTTTTTTAACGGTATGATTTTTAAATAGCATACAATCCCCTTATTGAAAAGGGATTTCCTTTCGAAAGCAGCGCGACCGCGGAGGCCCCCGGCCGGATACTCACGGTGCTGTACACAGCGGAGACGGTCGGCGTGAAGATCCGATCCTCGAGGGGCTGCTGAACAGGACCTCGGGGGATTCTGCAACACAGCGAGTTAAGGAAAGCAAAATCGAAGGGAGGGTCACGGTCGGGGCGAGACACCCGGCCGACGCGTCGTCCATCGACGCGAGCTGTCACCTTCCACGCTCGGGCAGACACACAAACACCTCGGGGGCACTCACGTGCGAGCAGGCGGCCGCGATCCTTCACGGTTGG
>NW_009717731.1:7665-13315 GCF_000703405.1 Apaloderma vittatum
GGGGAAAAAAAAACAAAACAAACCCACAAGGCCGTCGCATTCAGCCAGACAAACGCCGCTGATCAGCAGGGCATTTTCGGACAAAGGCAGCGCCTGTTTTGCTAACCACACAGAATTGTTTCCTTGTTTGCCTCTCTTCAACCAGGAACTCCTTTCCTCATCCACCCACCAAAATCGCTTCTAAAAGGGGCTGTCGGAGAGATTTAACAGTTTTGAGGATCTGCCGCGGGGTTATTTAAAGGCAAATTGCAACAGTGCTCTTGAATTGGAAAGGTATTGTGGGAATCCAGAAGGGAAAAAAAAATAGGGGAAAAAAGACTTTACACAGCAAACAAATAAACTCAAATCGGTTTTGCTTGCAAAATAAAACAAGAGGATCCAGATATTTAGAAGAAAAAAGCTTCCTGACTTAGGTAACACCTTGTGTAGACATATGCTGGACCCAGGGCCACAATACCCCATGCCCATTGTCATAAAAAAAGTCACGCTTAACTTGCTGGAAGATTTTCCGCTAAAAGTCATATTGAGATTTCACCTTTTTGCTGTTTACATCTTACACGTCAAAGCCTCTTGGGAAAGTGAGACCAGCCTGACTGATTACGTTTCTTGCACGCAAGCCAGCACCGCAGACCTCACGCGGTACTTTAAAAAAAAACAAATCATGAAAATGCTTCTTGAGTTCTGTTCAAATGAGGAAAAAAACCCACAACTAAGATCAATTTTGATCCTAGAACATTAGTTTCTTTCAAGAGCCCTCCCTTTGCGTGACAGGTTTGATCTCCAAAGAAACGCTGCTGCCCAAAATTTTGCGGCAACCAGCATCAGAGCAGCAGGAGAGCTGCCGATGGTGACTCGACGGTGAGCCAAGCCCCACGATCCCGCCTGTTCCCCTTCCTTAAAACGGACAGAACGTTCATGGTGAGGTACAGACTGAGCAGCGGGACCTGTTCCACATCTGTCGACCGTCTGCAGCGCGTCCCAGCTCCGACACCGGTGCTAAGGCAGAGCAGAAACAAATTCCCAGCATCGCGCTCTTTTGGGCCCAAACCTGGCACTGAGAAGGTCGGCTCCCAGCGAACGGGCTGCGAAATCGTTCTCCAAACTTCCCACTCGGTTGCGCATCCTCCACTTGACCACCAGACACGATAAAAACCCGGCATTATAGGATTACGCGCGGAAAAGGCGGCCGCTGACCTCCCGAACACCTTTGCACTAAGAAACGTCCCCGTTAAAGCCCGGCAGGTGTCACACGGGGCACCTGCAGCCAGCTCTGCATTGAGAGATCCCAGATGGGGATCCAGCACCACTGGTTCCCAAGACAGTGCTCACTCGGCTTTTTTTGTATTTATTTATCAAATAAGCACAAGACCAATTTGCAGGCTCTAAGATTGTCTGCAATTTGCAAACCAGCCTTCAATCCGCAGACTCGCCAGCTCGCGGGTAAATGGTATCGTTTGAGAAAATAAACAGGTTCGCCACGACAAAATTCGACCTCAAAAGTCCCGACTACGGCAAAACAACGCGAAGTTGTGCAAACGGAGCCAAGGTGCCATCGCCAGCCTTCACCCTGAGGATCTGACAGTTGTTCCTGAGTTTTGGAAAATGCCGACAGAAAGGCAAAATTTGGGCGAGAAGGATGAGAAACACGCTGCAAGGCAGAATGAAAACGCACGAATTTTCCGCGCGCCACCGCCGTAACACCCTGCTCTCACACCCGCAGCCGCCGGCTGGTGAAGAAAGTCGGGGAAAAGAAGGTGTGTTTTTAACCCAACCCCCTTTCCCCCCCAGCCGAGATTTTGAATCTCGAGGCAGTTTTGACAATTAATTGGAGCAATCACTGCTTCAAAAGGGACCGTTCCCGAGGTTCCAAAAACGGTTTCATCCTCGAGAAGGTTGGGATTTATTTTCTTATTTTAGAACTTATATAAGCCAGGAGGAAATAATCTTCTTTGAGCAGAGTAACCTCTCTTTTTGCAGGAAGAGCTGCCTAAAGGAAAGAGCAGTTTAGGTGGGTTTTCAGAGTTTGGGGTTGCCATTTAAGATCACTGCTGGAAAGTGTCGACTCCCACCTGATTAAAAGGAAACCTTCTAAGTCCTTTTTGCCAAACGCCTCAACCTGGACGCAAGACTGATAGGCACACAAACACCTTAAAATTCCAGTAAGCCTTGATGCGACAGAATAGTTGGAGAAAGCAATTATTTCCGACGTCTGTCTGACTGACAGAGTCTGTCTGACTGCAGAGAGCTGGGCTGGTGGAACTGTTTCTGCTTCCCTGCAAGGCTGCTGCAGCTTGTTTCTGCCCCCGCCAGGAGAAGAGACTCCCCTGCTTCCCTTCCCACCTGCCCCAGGAGCTCACCTCAGGCTAACAGTTGCCGTTACCTCCGGAGAAGCAAGCCAGGGCGACTGCAGCAGCTCATCAGCACACTCAGGCTAACGAGGCTCTTCTTCCAGCGGCGGGTTGAGAGCTGCAGCAGGGGAGGCTGCCCCACGGGACGCGAATGGGTCAGGGCAGGCAGGTGGGAAGGGAAACTTCGCCCAGCAGCGTCGGCTCATCTGTGGTCAGAGCAGAGCATCCTCCAGGGCCCTCCGCCTCGTTCACCACACGGCGATTTCGGTACCGTCAGGAGCTGCCCAACCCCTGATGCAAAGCAAACCGCACGACCGCTGCCCTCCCACTGCCCCCAGCGCACGCTGCAAAGTTGAAGAGCTAAAGTATAACCCAGCCCGGCTCTACTGCAGCGCTTAATTAACCACAGCGCAAAGAAAACCAGGATACGCTGAATAATTCAGGCAGCTCTTTCAGGTTACTATTCTGGCATGCTTATACCCAATTCAGGAGGATCCTGTGCCCTCCCTCCTCCTCCTGTACCCTCCCACATCACCCTCTTCAGCTGCACCTTCTCCAGTTTGTGCAGTCACGCTTGGAAATGACCCGGGAGGGTGGGAAAGGGAGTTGGGGGCAAGCGCAAAAGTGAAGCTAAACCCAAACCTCGTGCCGTTTTCAGAGATCCTTCCATTACCACAGGGAGAGAAGCCGGAGCGGGCAACGAAGCGGAAGCAAAGGAGCAAGGGGAACCTCTTAGAGCACCGTCAGGGTAGTCAAATGGAAGTAAGTCTCCACTTTCCAGGCTTGTGTTGGGCTGAGCAACTCTCTACAGCTCTCCCTCCTCCAGGAGCATCACACTGAAAACGAGGAGCAGGACGGCGGCCGGCGGGTAGCACTGACTGCATTCTCTCCGTTGCCGTTTAGGGCTCATTAACGCACAAAAATCGATCTGTATTTTTATAAAAATCCACATTAAGTGAGATCCTTCTGGCAGATTAATAAAAGCAGGCACAGATGCAATGGGAGTTCCACCTAGTCCCATCTGGCTGCAGCAGTGATTAC
This sequence comes from Apaloderma vittatum, assembly GCF_000703405.1. Lineage (NCBI taxonomy): Eukaryota > Metazoa > Chordata > Aves > Trogoniformes > Trogonidae > Apaloderma > Apaloderma vittatum. The sequence goes on from NW_009717731.1 coordinate 11,055, forward strand.
AAACCGGGGAATTTCAGGAGCTATTAAAGACCCAGTGGGAGAAGGCAAGCAAAGATAGTAACGCCAGTTGGAAACGAAACAGAATTTTGCTTGAAACCAGAAGTCTCCCCTAAAAGAAGGAGGATATCTTATAAATAGAAAGCCATAGCCTTGCTCTGAGGAGGGAGAGAATATGTGACTTCTCTGTAAGGCGATAAAAAAAACCTACAAATCAGCCCAGAGCTGCCCGTCAGCTGGAGCATTCGGAGCTAGTGACAAACACAGAGTTAAATAAAAGTCAGGAAGAACTTCTAGGAGAAATCTCCTCCTTGTATCGCACTTCCCTGCTTGCTCTAATCACGCTATGAAACCGAAATAGCGCAAGATTTTTGTGTGCTTTTACAGCAATGAGCAACCCGAAGACTTGCAGCAAAATAGGCTCTGGCAGCAAGAATTCGTGCAGGTTCTTCTGCTCCATGATTGGAAGGGGAACGAAAACCCACCCTTCCCTTTTCCCCGCAAACGGATTCATTTTCCCCTCTAACAGCGCTGCTCACCTAAGCTCATTTTCAGCAAGAAGCAACCATTTCACCCTGAGCACGCACTGACGGCCTCTTTCTTCACTTCCACTGACGGTAAAGAGGAAGCACCTTCCCACACAAATAAAAACACCTGCAGGTACCCGAGGGTGTGTGTGCAAACACGTTACGCAAAAACTGTTCCCGAACGAATGATTTTTATCCCTGCACAGAAACGGAGCGAGTCTCCCACCAGCTCTCCCCGGGGTTATATAATCCCGATGCGTGTCTCCGCTCGTACCAAAATTCTGTATTAAATGAGTGGGGAAAAAAAAAAGAAAAAAGATAAAACCATCAAGCAGGATTACAGAAGGGCAAATAACCACATCAAATTCAGGCGCTTCTTTCAGCGTTTTGATGCAAGGAGTTTTTAAAAACCCTCCAAGCAGGAAGGCATTTAACAGCAGAGAGCTGCTAAAAGGGCGCATTTCTCCTCCGCAGCCTCTTCCCTATTTAACGCGCGATTAAAACACGGGGGGCGAACATCCTCCCAGTAGAAGCACCTCATTTAGCAGGTTCGGAAAGCGCAAAGACTCGCTTCAGCGGTTAAAAGGGAAGAGCTCACGCCAGTCCCAGCAGCTTGCCGAAACCTCCTCCGCATCGCCGCATCGCTCGTGGCTCCGCCGCCCTCCGGGCGAAGCCTTTTGTTGGGCGAGCTCCATCCTACCTGGCAGCGAGCTTCGGAGCCGGCTCAAGCTCCGGGTCTTCTCCTCGCGTCCGCCGGCAGAGAAACCCACGGCCACATCCCTGCCACGCGGGGATGACTTCTCAGCTCCTGCCTGCAGCAGAGCAGAGCTCTCGAAGCGCGCTTCTGGTCTTAAAGAGGCAGTGCAAGGGGGGGTTAGCGATGTCTCCGTGGGGTTTGGTACCCAAGTGTTTCCACGCAGCGGAGAAGGGAGGGGAGGGAGCATCGTGCTCCTCTCCGTGAGTTTACACAGGATCAAAATCCAACCAGGCTTACGAAGGAAGCGCAAGGTCAAAAGTAAAAATCACCTACAGGACGCTGTGGTTTAGAAATCCGCATTGCAATGTACGGAGAGGTTGGAAAGCTTCAGCGCTTCCCTGCTGGAAGGGGAATTAAATCGCGCACGAGCTCCTCAGCAAGAAATTCTGCAACCTGTTTCCCTCAGCTTTCCGCTTGCTACTCCCAAACACGGCAACTCACATCACTACAAACCCACTTCTTTAGCGAGTACTTCGTGAATTGATCTTTCCTTTCGAAATAAATCCCTCTTTTTTGACAGGCCACGTTTCAGAAGTCAGGGGAAGGAAAGTTGATAAAACAAACTACAGCCTTTTAAAAAAAAACAAACCACAACAAAAAACACTCACAAAACCAACTCAGAACCAAACTCCAGCAAGTGACACGTCACAGGGGGAGAAAATAAATATATAAGATCAAAATAGTGCTATCCACTATCTCCATGCTGAAATACTTATTACAATCAAACTTCATCCAAAGGAAAAAAAAAAAAAAAAAAAGGAAAAAGTTACAAAGGAAACAATTCCAGGCTTAGGAAAAGGCAGGATTAACGCTGCCCATGCGACCACGATTCAATCCCCTTGTGTTTGCGCAGAATCAAGCCCTTAATTACAGAGGCACACGCTCGTTTTCCCTGGTGTCCCCGTCGTTTCCACTTTTTCAACCGTCTTACAGGACTCCAGCACCTTCTAACCTTCACAGCTAAGCAGCTCTTGCTAAGA
>NW_009717732.1:0-6142 GCF_000703405.1 Apaloderma vittatum
TTTCCACGGCCCTTGGATTCACCTGAACGTTAGTTAATTCCTGGAAGTTTAAGAAAGACTAAAACTCTGAAAATACCAGCACACGTCCCATTTTTTCCACTAATATCAATGAGAGATTTTGTTCAACATTTTGAAATCTCCTGATCTTTGGAATATTCATGCTTATCAACATGTTGACAGCATTAATTATTCTAAATATGTCTGTAAATCTAAAACCTTATACAATAAGTGAATTCCTCAGTCTTGAAATCTAAGTGGCAGGATGCATTCAATGGATACAATCTATTCCTGAGTTCAAGTTCACTTCAGATTAAATTTTTCAACACCGAAGTTCATGAAGGAAGAGTGTGGATTACTCCATTATGTAATTATCTTGAAAGTATTTTTTTACAGACAGATAGCTTATTTCCTTCTTGATGTTCATCAATATTTCTCAATTAAGCAGATTCAGTGTCTGAATCTGTGTCAAAAATGATTTTGTGTTATCATTTGCATTTCATTCTCCAGTGTTTCTAATCTAGTTTTTACAGAAGACAGAACTTTCTAAAAAGCTTATGTGTCTTCAGAGATTTTTCCCAATTTAACCATCAGGAGGCCTTTAGGAGCTGAGATTGTTAAGAGAGAATTGGCTGCTGTATTGCTGAATCTATAACAAGCCTCCTTTAAGTCAATTTGCTCTGGAATGTTAGTTGTCATCTAATCTTTTTTCAGCTATCAGTTTTGTTCAGTTACAAATTAGGAATCACTGGTTTTGCCATCTTTGAGACGTGTTGGAAGAATAATAAATTTTTACTTAGATTTCCTTCAATCTGGAGAATAAAAATAAACAAATAAAAAGAATGAAGAAAAAAATGGTTAATATGTTGCCTGTGAAAAAAAAGTTTTCATTATATGAAAATTGCTTTCAGCCTACCTACAAGTGACAAATAGAAACACTTTGAAATAAGACACAAACCCACTCTAAAATATTATTTAAAGTTTAGTTTTGAATTGTATCACTTGCAACTTTGAAGTATACAACAATGACAACAACCATAATCATAATAACAGTAATAATTGTTTTAGATCTTTCAGAGGAAATAATTTAGGGAAAATTCTAATCTAAAAAGTATAACATGATCTAAATAAAAGCTGCTCCATCAAATGAAATTGTGGGCTCAAGCATCACTTTTACAACATGCAGCTGAAGATGGCAAGGGCAAATGAAGATTAGGCTGAGGCTCATTATATAGCTTCTGATATGGCCTATATGATGTATTGTATATATGGTATAGCCTACAATAAACAATTTATGTTATAATCCTGCAGAAATATATGACTGCACAGTGTCACAATCTTGTCATCTTCAAGACGAAAAGTAGAGAATATAAGTTTATATGTATGTGTTTAAAATCCACTCTTGGTTTTAAATGGGCAATGATGTTAAAACAATCACTGAGACTCTAGGAGGGACCGGCATATACATATGAATTAGTGTGAGAATGTTTAAGACCTTTTAGACTAACCAGGTTTAGAGGGGTGAATGAAATACCGATAGACTGCTAAACCCACCTGGTGCACCTAAATGTTCATGTCACTGTTAAAATACGAAGTTGTGTTTTCTCTCTCTTCTGACATTTATTTCAGGCATATGTGATTCTAGTTTTCTAAGTCATATCTATTGGTTATGTACTGCAGGACTGGTTACTCTACACATATGGATTAAATTACATATTGGGACACTGGACCGATCTTGACTGTGATGTGATGATCATCAGATGGGTCCTTCCTACCTTTCTCGAGGACAAAGGCCTGAGAGTATACATTACACCGTAAAAATCCTGTTTAGTGTACTGTTAAAGGTCAGATATATTCCCAGCAGTATTCAAAAAGATGAAAGTTGAAGCTGTTGATGACCAGAAATTATTGTGAAAGTGGAAACCCTGCTTTCCAAAAGCAGTATTTTAGGAGAAAATCTGACAAACTGACTGTGAAAAATGGACCTCATAAATGTCATGAACTTCATACATAAGCCATTCCAAGGATACCAGGTACTTATATGTAATATGTTTGCCATGTTGTGAAATAATCCTGTGAATGCTATTGTAAAATTCTTAATTGTAACTGTTTATGAGTTGATTTTATATTTTACTGAGATTGTTTCTTGTCCTAATTTGGATGGAGAATAATTTTTGATTTTTCTTAAAGAAAATATGTTATCCCTGAAAAATTTGTTGCTTCTTAATTTTTCTCACAGGAAGATACTATTAATCACACTGAAGTCAAAATTTGAATGGAGGCACAATAGTTCTACTTAGGACTACAATATAGCTAGGGGAAAAAAAGCACAAAGTAAAGCTCTTGCACACAGAAACCTTTATACATAATTTTTACTTTTTTTTCATCATTATTTGTCACTTCAGTCTTTTAAACAAATACTGGAGTTTGCTTGCTCTTAGCTAAAATTTATTTCTCAGTTATTTCACAGCTAAATTTTATTTCTTACTGATAAAAAAAATCTTGCAGGAATTATATCATCAATCTTCCTTTTTATTGCTGTAAGTTCACTGATATTTATGTTATTTTACTTAGCTCTTTTATAATTCCATTTTTGTGGGTTTTTTTCCTGCTCCATAGTATTGCAAAATATTCTCGATATTAGAACTTTTATAAAGAGTAAAGTTACCCTCATTCAGCACAAAATATGTCTAAGCAAATAGATTTTTTCAATTAAATCCAGTGTCAATAAAGAAAAAAAAAGAAAATACAGATCAAAAATATTCTTTAGTGACTAAAAATTTAGGAACTATTCTATCTGAAACCTTTGAGGGCAACTCTACTGAAGAGAACTGAAATACTTTTATAAAATTAATTTTTCTATTAACTTGTTTCATTTTTTCTCAGAAACTCCATGCAGTTGTTTCCAGGGTTTGTATTTAGTTGAAAAGCTATGGTCACAATTACAGATTTGTGTCTATGAAACTATTCAAATCAGAGAAGAAATATGAATTGAGCTAAAAATAGGTTCAGTGGAAGTAGACTGATTGTGGTGTTTTGTCTGGTGAAATCAGAGAAGATAAAAAAAACCCAAAAAGCAAACTCACTCATTTCAGCACACATCTAGAGAATGAGTGATTAAAATTGTTTACACATTAAATTACTTAGTTATTTCTTTTACTGCTTATTTTTACACAATCTGTTCTATTTAAGGCATTAGCAAGACAAGCATTTACAATATTTAATACAGTTTGTTTTCTCTTGGATTAGATGTCTCCAAATGTAATTTACATCTTTTCCAACATGTTTATTATGACTAATTTTAGTCTATGCATTACTACTTTAAGTTATTAGTGCAAAACTGTCCATCATTTTATATTATTATTTTTACTTATAAGTAAGTAGACTAATGCATCAGCTGCACATGTGGGTGCAAAGAATATAATTTTGGTGAGCCTTCAATGTTTTACAAATTAGAGCTTTATGAAAGAAAATTTGTTCTTCTCCTGAGATATTCTTGAAGAATCTATAGATCTATTTTGAAAATCTATGAGATACTTGTACAGTAAAATGTTTTTTACTATTTATATCCACTTCAGTGTGGCTTTGTGTGTTGTTGTAATTGTTGTCTCATAAGTGCTTGCTGATTCGTTACATGAAGGTAAGGAAAACCTTTATGAGGGTGTATTTGTGGACTGAAACTTCCTGAAAAGGTCAGAAAAGGACCACCTCTTCAGCAATTACATCTTCTAAGAGTGTCATTCATCTAAGCAGTAGATATCTGTTGTGTTATTCCAGGCCAAATATGATGTGATCTGACCTATGTTAATGTATAGAAATCAGAAGCCAGCTTCATTCTAAGTGGCTTAGAGCTGTGTCATGCTTTTTCAGTAGAGACATTTTAATGTTCGTGTAATTAGGTACGTATTTCTGGTTGCTCAGTTTGTCTAACTCATAAAGGTCATGACTCAAGATGTTTGGCAGAACGACATTTGGAGAGAAAAGCAAGTGTTTGTTATGGAAAGCAAAAACAGATAAACAGGAATATAGAAGAAAGCACTAAATGTCAAGCCTTTTATCACCATGCCACTTTTCACAGTTTTTATGTTAAATTATTTACATAGAAATTCATAACATAGTTTGGAGAAGTGGCTCAACAGCAGGTAAACGGATAAGGTGTAATTTAACAATAAATATTGGAGAAGAATCTACTTTTACTTTAATTACACGAGAAAACCTAAAACACAGAATGGATGATACTAATGACAGGGGGAGATGAGCAAAGGGGGTATGTCCCACTTCCCATTGTCCTGCCAGGACACAAGCACTTTGCTAATGCAGCAGGAAGTGCAGCACCAAGGTTTTATCTCTACCTCATGTATCACAGCCAAGGAACCAGAGAGATGCCACACACTCACCAGAAGATGGGTTCTGTTTGACTGCAGCCCAGTGCTGTAAACTCACATCTCCCCACCATGAACCGTTATGAGGAGAGAAGGGCTCAATATCTCCTTTTATATTAGGTCTGAGCCTATGCCACACACAGCACATGCTGCATGGGAGTATACAAAGTTCTCTGCACAAAAGTCCTGATATAATACAGTGGAGCTAGAGGAGACTTCCAAATCAAAGCACTGGTATGCTCTAAGTGGCATAAAACAGAGCAGTTAAAATTTATCTTGTAATAATATTATAAACTTGACTTCATATTAGCTGTATCTAAAGTGTAAAACTTTGGTTGCACTTTCAGCAATATGAATTTCATCATTGACTTTACTGAGGCTAGACTGCAGCTGTTGCACAGTGACTTGCTGAACCCACGATGATTTGTCCCAGTTGAGGATTTGGCACAGATTTGCCGAGAACTGCTAGGCTTCACACTATGGACATTTATCCACTGGGGATAAGGTTAAGCTTGCTTTACAGGCAAAATAATATCCATCAAAAGGTCAGAACTCCCTGTCAGGGTCAGCCCTAGGTGGATTTCGGAGACTGCTGTAAAAGTACCTTAATGAAATGCAGAAGACAATATAGTAAACCATGAGACACTTTAGAGCAAAGAAGAATATATGACTTTAATATTGAAGAACATATGATGGATTATTCTTTCCTCCAAAACTGCTGTGTCTTTTTGTTTTTTAACCATTAGAGATGTAACTTTGAACATTACTAGTTTTGAGGCCAGATTTTAATAGTAAATGTATGAGATACAGTCACAGACACTTTGTACAGATGATTTGATATCAAATAGATTCACCATTTTCTTTAATAATTCAACTCGACCTTCGGATAAAACTCAGTCAGCAGTTAGAAGTACATTCATTACCCAGAACAACTAACTGGAGTAGGATTGCAAAACTTTTCCTCGAATACTATGTGTTCACTCCATTATTAGAAGTCTACTTTCTTTCTCCAGAACATCTCTCATCCACTAAATGTGAGACTTCCAGCTGCTGCCTCATCCCGTCTTCCTTCACTTGAACCATAACAAATTGTGTGCAGTGATATAGGGATGGCTCTATATGGATTTCTGATAGTCTGCATTGACTATGGCATTATAGAATTTGCCTCATCTAATCTATGAAGGGAATGACAACGATGCTTTACCTAATTTTTTATCTACTATAAAATATTTTTTAAATTATGTCTTTCATCCTTTGTTTTTTTGGTCTTCTGTCTCTGACAAAATTATGAGTTGAAGACCAAATGTCAGAGCTGGAAGCATTTAAGTATGAGGCTGTCAAAGAGAAAACAATCTTTTCAGAGGACATTATGTCTGTCATCTCCCATACGCCTCTTCCGCCTTACCAGAGAACATTGTACCCAACCATAGTCCCCAACGTCCATGTAGCTTCACCAGATAAGACACCTTCCAGGCCTCTGCACAGGTTCCAGGGGAGTCCAAGGCCAGCAACATCCGTTGCCTCAAATGAGTGATCGAGTTGTTGTTACACATGTTGTATATACAGAGTGTCTGAAAGTCTGCCTATGGGAACCTCAGCTCCAAATCTGGCATCTTCCCAAAGCTCATTAACTGTGAGAGAGGCAGGATATGTGCACAGTGTATGCATTAGAAGTTTTTCTTCCCTGTTCGTGCAAGAAGAACTCCATTTAATAACCTGAAGAATCTAAATATACTTTCTTATTAGAATGAAAGACAAAAGGT
>NW_009717732.1:6173-29328 GCF_000703405.1 Apaloderma vittatum
AAACCAACAACTAGGTAGCATCAACGCAAATTCATGAATTAATTTTGGGCTCTGGTGTGCTACTGTAGGAAATGCAGTTATCTGAACTGTAAAATAAAATGCCAGTGATCACCATTCACAATTCTGGCTTTACTCCAAAGCATTGCGGCAGAAGCAATATTGTTATTCTGTATTTGCAGCATAAGGAAACTGCAAAATCTTAAATGCCACTGCAAATGGCAACTTTTAATAAGTATTTCAATAACAGAATAGACAATTAGGTAAACAACAGGGAAAACAGAAGGGATACTAAAGCTAGAGGAACGAAGCAAAAAACATTATAAATGCATGCAAAAGGAAGATCAGAAAGTGTATTTGAGTATTTAACCATGATATGCAGCTTTTTTGCAAACTGGAAAAATTTTGAGGAAATGTTGACAAAAAGAAATATGCAAGTTCGGAACATAGGCACTATGTGTAGGTTTAAAAAATTATTACGAGTAGATCTATTAATCTGGCTGGAAAGGAATGTAAAATATGATATGAAATAGCTGGAAATAGCATGGGATCGAGTGCTCTGAAAGAAACACGAAGAGGTCAATTACCATTGTACCTGCAACAAAATTTACAGAACAAGAGCATAACTATATTAGGCAAGTCTTACATCATTATTTTATGTTGAAATACATAAAGCTAGAAAGCTAGATGTTAGCTATAATAAAAGAATGAAGGATCATGTCACATCAGAAACTTTTCTTTTTCACTTGACAGGAAATTTCAGTTGACATACAGAAAGCACTGATGGACATGAGTAATTAGACTAGAAAACCCAGGGTAGAAAAAGTAAAACTTTAATTCTAATGCTTTACATTAGTTTGAATATCAGGATGTGGCTGTGATAGCCATATCCTATAATATTGTTTTCCTTAGATGATACTGAGTCCTGAAAGCAAAATCCATGAGCATTCCTAAATACTGCAGAAGCCCATTTCAAAGTCGTGTAGTTTTAATATAATCGATGGCTGCATTAGCAATGCTGTCGTTGACAGTTCAGGTAATAAGTAAGGTAAATAAACAACTGATTAATAGTTTTTACACATATTCCTCAGAAGAGCATTCCAGGGTAAAGAAATATTATTGTCCTTGTGCAAATAGCAATTCAAAGCACAGAGAGAACACCAGATCTGATTATGGTTGCACAGTAAATCTGAAGCATAGCTGGGAACATAGCACAAGGTTACTAACTCCCAGCCTGGGACTCTAACCACATAAAAACATAACTGTTGGCTGAGATCATATTACTAAGTTACACTGTACTGAGAGCATCGGAATAGTAGCCATCAGACAACCATTATATTTGTACAACACTTGAATTTATAGGATCTGGTCTAAATCTTCTTTATGGACTTGAAATAGAATGAAGTTAGTGGAGTCTCAGCAGAGCCTGTGAAAGCACCATTAGATTAGAACAGCAGAAAACCATGACATGTACGCTTGAGGTAAAACACGGCTTTCTGAAGTAGTGTAGGACGAAGGCATAATTCATTGCAGAATGAATTCTCCAAGAGAACATTTTAAGTGCTTGGAATGATTCCAAAAAAGTAAAGCTTTTTCATCTGTGATAAAACCAAAAATCCTGCCATAAAGCTTTCATTAAGAATTTCACTACTATTTGCTATATAATTTAACCTTCGGCATGCTTTAATATCATGCTCTTTGATGTTCTTCTCCTGTGATAGTCAAGCATAAGTTACATATCATTGCAGCAAACCCAAAAAAGGCATTGAAACCAATGCTAAATCCTTATATGTACTCATTTCAAGCCTCAACTTCCATTCCAGTATGCAGGACCTCTCAGACTGCACCTGCGATCTAATGGAAAAAAACTCACAAAACCACAACAGGCTATGGCAGGTTCAGTCAAGGTTATACCGAGTAAGTTTTCATCAGGTAGTGGAGAACACCAAGCTGAGTGCTGGAGTGGATTTGCTCAAGGGAAGGGATGCTATCCAGAGGGATTTTGACAGGCTTGAGAAGTAGACCAGTGTGAACCTCATGAAGCTCAACAAGGTCAAGCGCAAGGTCCTGCACCTTGGTCAAGGCAATCCCCAGTATCAGTACAGACTGGGTGATGAATGGATTGAAAACAGCCCTGTGGAGAAAAGTTGGGGATAGTGGTGGATAAATATCGGACAAGAGCTGCCTATTGGCTTTGTGCAGCAAGGTTTTGGTAGCAAGTGTGGTTTCTGTGAGAAGATGCCAGAACCTTTGCCCATGTCTGACAGAGACAATGTCAGCTGGCTCCAAGAAGGGCCCGCTGCTGGCCAAGGCTAAGCCCATCAGAGATGGTGGCAGCACCTCTGGGATAATCTATTTAAGAAGGGGGAAAAAATGGCTGTGCAACAGCAAGTGGGAGAGAGAAGTGGCAACACATGAGAGAAACAACTCTGCAGACACCCAGGTCAGTGAAGCAGGAGGCAAAGAAGGTGCTCCAGGTGCTGGAGCAGAGATTTCCCTGCAGGCTGTGATGAAGACCATGGTGAGGCTGACTGTTCCTCTGAAGCCCCTGAAGGTTAAGAGTGGAGCAGATATCCACCAGCAGCCCATGCAGGGCCCCGCACTAGAGCAGATGGATGCCCAAAGGAGGCTGTGACCCTGTGGGAAGTCCATGCTGGAGCAGGTTTTCTGGCAGGACTTGTGAACCTGCAGGGGACTCAAGCTAGAGCAGTCTGTTCCTGAAGGACTGAACCCATGGAAAGGACTCAAGCTGGAGCAGTTAATGAAGAACCACAGTACATATATTTGAAAAGCTCATGAAGGACTGCCTCCCCTGGGAGGGACCCCGTGCTGAAGCAGAGGAAGAGAGTGAGAAGGAATGAGCAGCAGAGACATGTGATGAATTGATCACAACCCCCATTCTCTGTCCCCATGTGCAGATGTGAGGGAAGGAGGTAGAGAATTCAAGACTGGAGTTGAGCCTGGGATGAAAAGAAGGGTGGGAGGAAGGTTTTTTAAGATTTGGGTTCATTTCTCATTATCCTACTCTGAGCTTTGATTGGTAACATATCAAATTAATTTTCTCAAGTAAAGTTTATTTTACCCATGACAATAATTGCTGAGTGATCTCCCTGTTCTTATCTCAACCTATGAGCCTTTTGTTGCATTTTCTCTCCACTGTCGAGCTGAGGAGGGTAGTGACAGAGCAGCTTAGTGGGCACCTGATGTGCATCCAGGATCAACTCACTACAAGCTGGCAATGTATGATGCAGTAGAGAAAGCCAAATGTATCCTGGGCTTCATAAAATGAAGTGTGGCCAGCAGGTCAAGGGAGGTGCTTTTGCCCCCCTACTGTGCTCTAGTGAGACCCTGCCTGCAGTGGTGTGTCCAGCTCTGGGGTCCCCAGTACAAGAAATACATGGACCTGTTGGAGCGAATCCAAAGGAGGGCCACAAAAATGACCAGAGAGCTGGAATAGTTCTCCTCTGAAGAAAGGCTGAGAAAGTTGGGGTGGTTCAGCTTGGAGAAGAGCAGACTCCAGGGCACCCAGGGTACCTTACTGCAGCCTTTCAACGTATAAAGGAGGCTTATAAGAAAGATGGAGAGAGTCTTTTTACTATGGTCTGTGGTAACAGGACAAAAGGCAATGGTTTTAAACTGAAAGAGGATAGGACTAGATTGGACATAAGGGAAAAAAAAAGAATCACAGAATTCATAGAATCATGGTTGGAAAAGACCTCTAAGATCATCAAGTCCAACTATCAACCCAACATCACCATGACCACTAAACCATGTTCCGAAGTGTCATGTCTACACGTTTTTTAAACATCTCTAGGGATGGTGACTTGGTGGTGAGACACTGGAATAAGTTTGCCAGAAATTTTGTGGATGTCCTGTCATTGGAAATGTTCAAAGTCAGGCTGGATGAGGCTTTGAGTAAACTGATCACATGAAAGATGTCGTCAGGGCAGGGAGGTTGAAGTACATGATCTGTAAAAGTGTCTTTCAACTCAAACAATTCTACGGTTCTATGAGGTGGTGACATCAGAATACTAACAGAGCAGCCTGGCCCTTCTTGGAGTTTTTGGAACATACTTCAATAGACTGATGTTGGGATTTAGTCAGAAATTACAGAACGGATTTGTATCATCATTGGTTTCTTGAGAAAAGGGCTTATTCTACTGTCTTCTCTGCTATACTTTTTACTTTAATTAGTACCACTTGTAAATTCAGTTTCTAGATTTTAATAATAATCACCTTGCTATAAATAGCTTCAAGAAAGAAACTTTATTCCATTTCACCTTTCACCATGTCACGTTTCTTAATCACAATGAAGTAAGCAGAGGCAGAAACCCATGAATACACATATTAATATATAAATATCTAACCATGCTATTTATGAAGCATGAATTATGCAGCAAGTTGTGTACCCCAATTCCCTACTTGTGTGTATATATATATATATATATACACGCTAAGATAAAATGGTTAAAAAGAACCTAATATTTAAAGCATCAGTTTAGACTCTGAAGTCATATTAAAAGATTTGAATGAAAGCTGACTGGTTTTAAAAAAATAATAAAAAATATACCATTGTTATTATAAAAAATTTCTGGCTTTAAAATGTTGTGATTTCTTGTTAAAGCAATTAAAGCAATAAAGTAAAAATATAAAACTCCTGCTGTTTTGAACATTTTCAGTTTCTTGCTTGGATGGAGCGACATCTTGGTTAATTGGCGTTTTTGTATTAACACAATTCATCAGAAATGGAACCATAAGGAGTGTGGGCTGGATTTTTAATACAGTTTTTAGTAAGGACTGATTTTTCTCACGGAAAAACAAGCAGCATTTTTGTTTAGCTTCTTGCAAGTGTAATAATTGAATATCTGAAGTTTTAGAGGGCTGTTTCATATTTTTGTGTTCTGTATGGGAAAGATATTGAATACTATTTTGTAATATTTTGAAATATGAAGTTTGAGACAGAAACACAGAATAGGAAAGGACTTGTTAACTGTCTTCCTTTTTTTCATTTTTTACATTAAATATGTAAAAAACATTTAAAAAGCAGGAAAAGTGTTCAATGTAAACAATTATCCTGTAGTGAGTATCTGCCAGCTACTCATCTAGCTGTTTTCTCATGCCCACCCCTTAATAGGATAGGGCAGCAAATAAAATGAAAAAAGCTCGAGTGGAGATAAAGACAAGGACATCACTTATGAAGTACACCACCAGCAAAAATACTCAACTTGCCGGAAAATAATTTAATTTATTTATTGCCAATTGAAAGTTAACTGGATAGTGAGATAGAAAAACAAAAACACTGTCCTCACAGCAGCCTTTTTCCTCTGATTCAACTTTACTCCCTCGTTCCAAGCCCACTGATCTCCATCCTCACCAAGTGCTGCAGAGAGGATGGGGAATGCAGGATTGTGGTCAGTCCGTAATGGTTCCTCTTTGCTTCTCCTTCTTCCTCACACTTTTCCCCTGTTCCAGCATGGGTCCTCTCCATGGGCTGCAGTCCTTCAGGATATACCTGCTCCAGCACTGAGTCCTCCACAGCTGCAGTGTGAATATCTGTTCCAGCATGGTCTCTTATACGGGGCCAAAGAAGAATTTTCTCCAGTGTCTAGAGGCCTTGTTTCCTCCATTTCTTCTCTTACCTTGCCATTTGCGGCAGATTATTTCTCATGCTTTTTTTTCCCGTCACTGCTGTGTTTTACTCTTCCTCTAAACATGCTTTGGCTTGTGGCCTCAGCTGTGTCCTCTGCTAAGTTGGTTGCAGCACCAGGTGGAAACAGCTGCGTCCAGCACAGGGCACCCCTGGTGTCTTCTCACAGAGAAGACCCTCTGGTCCTTTCCCACTATCAAAACCTTGTGATGTACGCTTGGTATACACCAATATTGGAAAGATGCCCTCATATCTCCTCTTTAAAACATGCCAGTTTTCTGCTGTAATTTAATGTGACTCCTACTATATGACAGATTATTACACAGCAAAGTGCTGTGTAACCATTGAATATCTGTTCATCTATTGGGGCAGCAGGTGGAATTTAGGTTCCTGCAGATGAACAAGTGGTGTGTTCCCTGACCACAACAGTTACTTCATGCATTAGCTCAGCTGAAGAAGTTTGAAACGTTTCCACCTCTCTTGGTGGGAAGGACAGACAAGGAGCATAATCTGGTCTGAACTGTTGTGGGACAGGGACTCTTCATGCCTCCTGTTGAAAATGCACCACTTCCTAAAGAAGACATCAGAACTGCATTTGACAGAGAGCTGTGACAAAACAACTTAGCCTGATATTAGGACATTCCTTCTCGACAACTACACCCTTGCACTCTCACCTGCTCTGCTCAACTTGATTATAGAATATGAATGAGGTTTTGAATGCACGACTCTCTCCTCTTAAATGCTCAGTACAGACTTGGTGACTTCGTTACTTCTTCAGTCATAAAATCACAAGTGCTTTTGTACAGAAGAGCCTTGCACAGGAGAGAGGGAGATTGCTGCCCATCCTAAATTATATGATCAAAACCTTTTTTAATGGAAGAAGGAAAGTAGGTTTTGATGTTAGCCATCAAAATCCCTGACATGTAAAACTTATTCTGTGTTCAGCATTGATTATTGGTGAGCTCAGTTATTTACTTACACTATGCTGGCAGCTCTGAATTTCATACTGTGGTATCTAACTCTACCTGGACTTCCTGTATGAGATGCCTAAAAGTTGTTGCAACTCAGTCCCACGTTGTTGCTTGAAGGTAATAATCCTATTTTAAAACTATTCTTCTGCCATGTTTGAAGCAAAGACTTGAAGCCAGATTGTTTAAATCCTGAAAGACAACTCCAGTCACTAATCTGCTTGATGTTCTCTTTGTTTTCTACTGGATCTTTCTGTAAAAATTATGAGCTGTTAATTGCAGCAGAAAGCTTCATCTATCTCACCTAAATCCTAGAGAAATGCTTTCATTGCTTAACTATAGAACTTAAAACTCTGTGATTTCTTCTTTGGCCACATGAAGGTTTAATTAATTTTTAGAGAAATTTCAATAACAAGTATTAAGTATTCGTCGTGAATATCCAAGATACATTGGCCCAAGTAGCTCTCAAACAATAAGATAAATTTAAATCTATTGCTTTAAGAAACTTCCTAGAATTGAGACACCTAAACTTTGGAAACATTAGAGGACAGGAAATTTCGTGCAGTTCTGCTGTCAAGAAGGTAAGTCTGTACAGGTCTGGTGATATCTAACAATGATTAATGTGCCTCAAGAGATCAAAATGTTCTAGTTGCCAAAGTTGGAAGTTGAGCAACTGAGATTTTGTGACTCAGATCTTTGTCAAAGCACATGCAGAGTGGCATAAAACTTCCTTAACTGTATGAAACATTTATCTACTGCTGCAACAAGAGATTATTTTGGTTTTATATTTTAGAACTTTTTATTAGGGTGTATCCTCCTCGTGCTTCTAAATCAATGGCTGTATTACAATCTTGTTTTAGGGGAGGTGCATTCTACCTAACTACTCTTCCCCATGATGAAACAAAAAAACACCAGACTTCTATGTTTGTCATCCAGTCTGTGTGCCAGGTAGTAGATATCACTTGCAAAATCATACACTCCTTCCCCTTTAACACTTACTAAAAATTTTCTCCCTGTCATGTATAGCCTATATAAATCAGGTTTATCTAACAAAAACAGGTCTATTCAGCCTCACCAAGGCCATATTAAGAGCTTAAGGAAGTTGGAAAAGATCTACTTTTCCCACGTAGAATTATCATTTGGTCTAACTAAAAAGAAGAATAAAAATAATGGGACTTCCAAAAAAAACCCCAAATACCTGACTTCAGGAAAAAGAGACTGAAAAGGTCTACTACTAGAAATGCTTCAGGAAAAATAGGAAAAAAAGAGGATGGTATCGTTGTGATCTGCAAGTATGCAAAATGGTTCTGGGATGAAGAAACAAATAATCAATTCTGGGTGCCTAGAGAGGATGGAAAATTCCAATGAAGAATTCTATGGGCTTGAATTACAGTCAGGAAGATTTAAGATATTACGTAAAATTTTCTAACCACATTGATCATGACACACTAGAATAGATTGCCTGAAGAACTTCTGGAGTTTCAGTCACTGGAATTCTCTAAGGACAGGTTAGGTAAACATCTATCAGGGTTGACAGGTTTGCCTGTAGGCAAAAGCATAGAGTAGATGACATCCTAAGGTCTCTTTCAACCTCTTTGTCTCTGGTTCTGTAATAGGCAGTGGTTTAGTCTACAGGTAGCCTCATGACTTCAGTAGGAATATTTACAGAAGAAAGTACTCTTCAGAAAGACATTCGCAGGGATGTCAATATTTTTTCTGAAAGTAAGTAGGTATGCATAAAAGCAGTACAACTCCTGGCTGAAACTGTCATCCACAACTTTTTTTTTTCTCCCTGGTAAAAACCCCCACATATTAAATAGATCTTCTCAAGACTACAGAAAACAGTTGGATTTGAATTTTCAAGGTGTATGTGTAAAGCCACACTTTTTCTCTCAGCATTGTAAGCAAGAACACTGAAATGCACTTAAATGTGTATCTTCTACATGCTCTGTAGGATATAAATTTTGTAGAGCTAAGTGCTTTTCTATTGGTACTTAACTGATACTGAAGGGATAGTACCTATCTGTCTGACTAACTGCCCCACACTTCATCTGTATGGTTATTACAAGAATATGAAGAATAAGCATCACCTTGCAATCATCCATACAGTTAAAGATTTTTTTTCTCCAATGTGAAAATAAGTAAATTATCTTCCAGGGCTAAAATACACATATAAACACACTTGTATTCAAGTACTACGTGTGTATTCATACTTATATGATATCCATAAGCATATAATAGTTTTTACTAGTTTGATCCCACAGTAGATCAAACTGTTTTATTCAGAATGCCTAGCAAAAGGGAAACAGAAGTATGGAATACCAGAGCTGATAAATGCCTAACACTTTGAATATTTATTTGCTCAAGAAGAATCACCAAGCAAATTTGCATGAGGAAAATCGTGGTTTACCTTCAGCAATGTGGCAAGCAGTGCCATTATCATCAGACAAAGTACCAAAGAAGAATAAATGCTAAGAAAATATTGTAGATTCTAACTTTTCACAAAATTCTGTAGGCCTTAATGTCCACAATTTTCTCATAAATATTTGAGGTAAAATACTGGTCTCATTTGAGCAGAATGATGTCCTTGCTGTGAACGAGAGAAACATTTTCTTCTTGGTTCATATGGGGATTGGAACTCTAGAAACTAATGTCTAAAATGTACTTGAAATGGAGAGCTGGGAAGAGAAAGAAGAAAGAAAAAAGGCAGTAGAGAAAAATAACTTTTCCACAACGTAGAAAAATTTCAGGTGAAGAATCTCTAGGATATACAGAAGTACTTTGTGAAACACAGTAAAACCCTAGCTTCTTTTCCAGCTCTTATGATATTATCCCCAAAAGTATGTCTGCATATAGCCAGTTCTTATATTATATTCATTACTTTTGTGTTGGGAATAAATCTCACACAGGCTAATACATCCTGCTTCTCAATACATAAAGTCTTCAAAGAGTATCAGGTGTAAGTCCCCTGGTAATTCTGGTTATCTATTGTTTATTACGTACCTTAAACAAGGCGACAAATTCTTACAAAGTGTAAAGAAGTACAAAGCAGAAATATTATTGAATGCAAATAATCTAGAAAATGTTACTGGCAAACTTCTTAGAAATTCTATTTGGAGTTGGAATAGCTGGTTTTAAACTATCCAGCACAGGAACCTCTGGATGAGGGATAATCCTGGCGATGACAAGAAGTGGCTACAATAAACAGTTATCTTTTTCTTATTTACCCGTATGAAATAATACATCCATTAGCAGCAATATATCCAATATCATTAATTGGGAAAGCTACTATATGCAAATACCAATTAATCTTTTCAGCAAAATTAAAGACAGAGAACCAAGGGAAACTGCATTAAGCTTCCCCATGTTTTTCTGGGGACAAATCTGGGCTCTAGTACAGGCTGGAACAAGCCCTTAGTGAAGTGCAGATGGTGCCTTTGTGATGTGGTCTTTAAATGCATTGCACAGTGACTATAGCTCCTAATTTTTCTTCTAATACAACATGTGTGATTCTTCTATGTATTCTCAGTGGGCTAAGCAAAACTATATTCTCCTGGTAAACTCCATGCAGAAGTCCTCCATGGAGGAGGCAACTTGTTTGCTTCTGCACAGAACAACAAATTTACAGCAGGATATTATTCTCCATCAAGGTAATGATTTAAGAGGAAATGTATAGAATACTGGTCCTTCTTGAATAGACCTTTTTTCAGTTATCTGGGCTAAAATCCAACTAATCTAACTTGTAAGCTTTTGTTCTAAAATAAGATGGAATTCTTAAATATCTATACTGTACTTAAAATCCACTTCTCATTGTTACCTACTATGGTAAGTGTAAAATGGTAAAATCAATACAGGTTCAAAAAATATATCAGTAAATGCAGGTATTGCAGCAAATAAGACTGATGAAATTCTTATTTTTGATCATTTCTGCAGATTCCTCCTATGATGTAGAAATTTCAAACAAATTTGTAGATAATAACATTTATTTTATTTTTTTTATTGTAAGTTTCCAGTGCAAGAATTCTTAGCTCTGTTATGTTTTATACATGTCAGATGATGTGTGCTGGAGGCCCTGCAGCGTATAACTCTGCACAGGCCACATGGCTGGTCCACAGGAAAACTGGGACCCAGTGGCTGGTGTTCTAAATCATCAGCTATACCGAAAACTGAAGCACAACATACATGTTGTTTGAGAGCTACACTAAAAAAAATCTTGCATTTCATTACTACTGCTGCTTTTCTGTCATGAGATTGACTTTGTCTTTTCTTTTTATAACTCTGGTTAAATACACTGTTTAGTGCATTTAAATACCTTTTGCAAGACTTTACCTTATTAATCTACTCTACTTTTTCTAACACCAGATAAAATGAATCCTTTTTATTTTTTTTCTAACTTCTCTTTGTATCAACTACAATTTTGAAGGCAGTTTTGCTCTAAAAGCATGTTGTTTGCAACTCTTTCTTCTTTGCTTAGCCTGCAAATTCCAGATAGAGTTTGTTCTATTGAATGAATGTACATGGCTCTGCTATATTAAAGTCCTTAAACTTTCAATCCAGTCATTGTCTCTAATCGGCTTTCATAATTTCTCAAAGTTTGCCCTTTCAAGATTGAAATCCTTACTTACAGACATACTTTTGTTTATCCCACCCTTTCATTTAAACTGGATCAGCTGAGGATCATTACATTCAAGGTTTTCTGCAGAAGGTGCTTCTTTAATGTGACTTGAGTCATATCCTTCATACTAAATCCATGTTTTATCATTACTATTAAAAAGTAGTTACTGAAGATATAGGAAAAATTACTGAGCAAAAGGATTTTAGATATTAACATATTCTATACCATAAAGCCTCATCTAAAATCACAAGTTCAAGCATTACAAAACAGGAATTACAATGAAAAAACTAATTATCCTGACAATTAATTGTGCCCATTTCACACATACGTCATGTTAAGGTATTTAGTTATTCAATCAAATCTCACTCATGTTTTCCACAGGATTTTTCCTTTGGGTTGTTCATCAAAAGAATGAAGATGAAGCTGTCTTCTTCTATTGGAAACATATATATAAAAATATGTATCACAAGAATGGCAGATACATTATATTGCAAGAGACTTGCTCACTTCTCAGATTCAGTTCTAACAGCACGTATCTTTGTCACTGCCGGACTGAATCCTTCTGGGAAGGAACATGCAAAGTACAGCTCATTAAATATCTCCAGTTTGGTGCAGCAAATCAGCATGAAAACACCATTTCATTTGGCAAAGCAGCCATGTAAGTGTCTCATTCAAAACTCTCGCCTTACAGACAGCTTTGGATTACACTGGTAGATGTTTCTCATGGACTATACGGGGTATTACAGCTCAAGTTTCTATGTTTTTGGAGGTGGGAAGACTTAGGCAATACAGAATAAAATGGTATGGCTGCATATGCAACAGACTGCTCAAGTCTCATTACCTTAAAATAAATATCTTTCCTCAGAGGAAAGAAGAGAAGTAACTTTTTTTCTTTCAGAGTCTGATACTACCATTCACTTTGACATTGACAAGGTTTATTTTTAAATAACTGTGAATTAGGTTATTTGGGGTAATTTACTCAATTCTGAGAAGAATCTTTGGTAAAATCAATAGGCTTTTAGGATGGTTAAAGTCTTCTGATCTCTTATCCAGGACTTTATCACAATATTATTTGTTACTAAGAAATTGCCTTGCTTTTTCAAAGTAATGAAATTCTATTTTAGGAGGGTGAACAATCTCACCATTGTGATGATGACACAATAAAGAAGGCGAGCAAACTGCATAATTAAAGACCTATCAGAAAATATAATGTTCACGAAAGGGTTTAGTGCTGTTAAAACAGAAGGGTTGAATTCAGTTTTGATACTTTTTCAGGAATGTTCCAGACTAGGAAGAGTAAAGCAAGAAAAAAAATAAAAATAATTTCAAATAAACTGAAAACATTTTATTTTTTATTCATAAAAAATAAGTACCATTCTTTGAGTCCTGCCTTATAGAGCGACAAATGACCTATAGTATTTTCTCATTATTTTAGTTACAATGGCCATGAAATATTATATTTTGGGAAAACCAAAATCTGCTCTTTCTTCCTCCTCATCCCAGCTACTATGCAAATCACAGAATTTTAGTAGCAATAAATGATTTGACAAGCACATTATCTTTCTTCTTTTCAAGTCTTCATGGCAATATAGATCATCAGGCAGGCATTATTAAACAAGGCTGAGTGTCATACAAGTGTGAAAACTACACAAATTACTTGAGTAGGTCAAGAAAAATGGTATTTCCTGTCAAGATCATGAAATAAAACAAGAGACAAATTCATCATTGCAGTAACAAACACTAAAATTGTGATTTTTTGGGGGGGAGGAGGAAGGATATTTTTGGCTAGGGTGAATGGACTTGGAACAAGTAGGAAAAGGTGTACAAAGAGCAGCTCAACATGAAGACCAGTTTAAGATCAGTTCACTTAAATTAGAGTTGTTTACAAAATACTACCAAAAGCAAACATTCTCTGAGGCTCTATATCTTATTCCAGATCACCAAGAAATCAGAGGCATGCACCCTTTTCTCTAGATATTAACACTATTAAAAAGCTTTTGATAAGACTAAGGACAGACTTTTTAAATTCTTGGCATTCTAACGGAAATAGAAAATTCAGCAATTAAAAAAAGGTTTAATTCTGATTTAGCACTATAATCGGACTTTAAAAACTTCTTCTGGAAACAAAAATCGTGAAAACATATCATTTCAGGATGATTTTTGCTTAGCTAAATTAAAAAAAAACCAAACTCTAAGAATTAACATTTTCTTGATTTGGTAGATTTGCAGAATTTACACTCTATGTTAGTTTTATAATTATTGTTGGTTCATGGCATATCAGCAGAAGCATATAGCACTGCTACTGGCATGTGACAGTAAGAAAAAATACTGAAATATTTATTCTTAAAATCAGTAGCAACAACTGATTTTGGCACATTTGGAACACTGTTCTTTTTTTTTTCCTGCATCAAAGTCTTTATCAGAAATACAGAGGATACTTTATGTATCAAACTGCTTAATTTTTTCTTTTCAAAACACTCTTTACCTAAGAAAATTTTAATTAAAATTAGGTCTTCTAAAAATGTTTCCAATCTATATTAAATACATGTTTTCAATGACAAACAATTAGATAGAAGAATTCGGATCAGTGTAGCTGACTATAAATATTTGGGTTTCCTATTTAGCTTGTGAATGCAGTGGCATCAATTGCACACAAAATTAAGTACGTTGGAATGTATGCTGTGGATGAGTCACCACACTGTATCACTACTTCACTATCAAGCTCTGGCTACTTCAAACTCAATTAATTTTTCAGAGTTTTTGTGAAAAAAAATTATTTTTTTTCTCTTAGGCAAGAAAAAATGGGCAGTTCCTATAACTACTAGTTCTTGCTAGTGAAGACCTAGTAAATATCCAATACCAAAACTATATAAACTGATACTGGGTAAGTTGCCAAACTTCATTTTCTCAGTGATATTGTAAACAGACAAATCAACTATGTTGTACATAGTTCCTCAGCCTTGAGGTAATTAGAAGGAACTCTGTTTACTACTGTAGAGGACAGATTAGTCCGCATTTTGACAAACTCATTTCAATTCTCTAGCTATGCCATAATTAATTACTTATTTTAGCCAAATTAGACCATCACGGTCTGGATGGCTGGACAACCAGATTGTAAAAAGCTAGGTGGATGGGCAAGGTCAGAAAGTGGTGGCTAGTAGGTAACACTCTACTTTTATGCAGGTGTGGATGCCTGTGAGAGGTGAAGAGCACAAGGGTCTGCACTGGGACCTGCCAGCTTTAACATCTTTGTTAGTGATGGCATGACTCTTGTCAAGTTTGCAGATAACTTCAAGTTGGGGAGAACAGTGGACATGCTGGAGGGCAGGGCTGCAATCCAAAGGGACCCAGGCAGGCTGGAGGTAGGGGACAAAAGAAACCTTATGAACTACAACAAGAATTGCACCTGAAAAGGAAGAATGCCAGGCAACAATACATGCTAGGACTGACGAACTGGCACAGTTCACTGAAGTATTTTCTTATAAAGACATCATATTTGCAGATAAGAGAAGGCAGATATTAGTGTCGATAGCCCCATTTGTGTTGTCTGGTTGATCATATCCTCCTAAGCTTTGGTATTGCAGGAAGTCATACAACTGTCACCAGCTCCCGGCTCTTCTGAGCAGCACAAGGAACAGCAGCACCATTATTGCCAAGCAAACAGAAGCAAACAAAGCAACTTACCATGGGCTATTCAGTACTCTTACGAGTTCTTACATACGTGTCTGTCTGCACATGCAAAAGCATAGGAACATACTTGGCCACGTTTAGTACAATTAATAAAAGACTGGGGATAAAGAAAAATATATTGCTATGGATTGTCATTCTATTTGTTTCAAAATTAATTAACCTTGAAGAGAGAACTGTGAACAATACAAGCCTGAATTATTCTATATTTTAAATCTTAACATTTGCAACACAGAGCAGGAAAATCCATAAAAACAAATTTGCAGGTTCAGTTTCATCTTAATTGCTGTCATTTTTCATTCTATCACTTTCAGTGTTATTTTAGGTTGAAGGACACAGTGCACAAACAACAACCTCTCAAGCACATCAAAAACTTTCAGTTTAATTCAAGGGAACACAGAATGTTTTTATACGCCATGCCTTACCTTCAGTTATTTTTTGTAAAAAAAAATGCTATTGTAGACATTGAACAGGAATTTTAAGACTTCATAGTTATTAGCTAGATATGTTCATAAAGGATCAATTCATTGTGTTGAAGTTCTGCCATCCTCAGTAATGTTATCTTAAATATTTTGTAAATAAATCTTACAGGATATATGATATTAAAAATATGCACTGATGTGAGCTAAAAAGAACTGATATGTGTTGTGTAACAGGCTGGATAGTTGCTTAAGATTGAGGCTAATTAAAAACAATTATTACAATTGGGACACACATTCCTTTTAGAATCTGCACACATTGGTTGACTCTGCGCAGTTTAGTCCCAGAGGGCCATCACCTTGATAGTTCTGTCTCTCCTAGGCAAAGGCAACAATGCCAAGTATGGCAGCAAATTCAGTTAATAAATGCAGAAAAACACTTTTCATACCCATATACAAAGCAAATACGACATTGTCTTTTGAGGCAATTAGAAATCCGATTGGCAAAGACAGTATCTAAAGCATGTCATTTGGCTTACTATTATGTGACTTTCTAACTAAAATGTTAACAGTCAACAACAATCAAGGTAAAATATTTGTTATCCAGATTGGAAAAAAATAATCAGTCTTGATAACTATACCATCCCCAAAACTAACTCTATATGGGAAACTATAACAAAGCCTAATGAGTTCAGTGCTCTCTGTTCTTGAATCAGTGTTACGTAGTTTGTGTACTGGTAATCAAGAAACAAATAATAAAATAACTTCTTATGAAGTTTCCAGATGACATGATTATTGACTTAAGTGATAAATAATATATAGAGAATTCTGAATCACTTGGTAATCTGAATTCATTTTTTAAACATCATGCATTTTAATGTTGCCATATGCAAGATTGTACATCTAGGAAAGAAAGTAGGTCACACTAACAAGACAGAAAAATGTTTCTTGGAAAGCTTGCATCTATGAAAGCCTTTGGGGTCTGGTGAGTAATCAACTGAACACGAGGTCCCAGTGTAATACAGTGACTAATACTTATGTAATTCTTGACTATATAAGGTGGAGTCAAATAAGAGAAGACTATAGATATAGTCTTACATCTGTATAGTATTATTGACATCATTACTAGAATATCATGTCTGATCCCAAGCTGCACACCTCAGGGTTGGAAAGTTTCCAAAAAAAAGTTTGCAAAATCTGCAATGCAGTAAAACTTCAGAAAGAAATCTCAGTCCGGTAAATTTCTAAAAGAAGTTAATTGCATTCTGCAAGTTACTTCCCCTCACATCCCAGATTTATCTTTAGGTAGATCTTGATGTATCTTTAGGTGTATTTCATCATCTACCCAAAAGGTGCAAGAAAACTCAACTTCTAAACATTGAATTTACACTGCAGTCAGGCTGGAAATAAGGTACACATTTTTAAAGTAAGACAACCATTAAAAAAACCTTCCCCAAAGATGTGTTAATTTCTACATTGTTTTCTTTTCTGACATAAAGAGGGGATGTCTGTTTAAAAACATGCTCTAGTTCAACTGGAAGGAAAGTATGGGATATACAAGAGAGAAGACAAATAATTACATACTGCTTGAAAGAATAAATTAGACCAAATGACTGGAGTGACAAGAGGCAGCTGGGAACATGCCAGTAAGATATATCTTTATTGGAAAAGCTATTTTTGCAAACTAGTCGAAGACACAGATTTGGAAGGAGTGAGGCCTTGGCTTTGCACAATCCTATGTGAAGAAGATGAGAGTCCCTGGGAGGAAGTAAGTATGTTCATTTAGCTACTTGCATTTTTTGCCTCTGACTGTTCTTTATGGGTTTCAAGTTCAATATGTTCATAATTTGTTTAGTTTTGTTTCCTTTCTTTAGTATTGTGGATGAAACCTCATTCAGGAATATTATTTGGGCACTTTGAATCTAAGGATTTGATCTCCACATCTTGAAAAACAAAGTTTTCTTAAATCTGTGCTCTTTGGTATTATGTCTATAATACTCAGTCCTTTCTATCCTTTCATGAAACAAGCTCTTACATTCTCCGTCTTAAATATTACGACTTCTTTTCTCTGCTCTTGATATAACAGCAAATTTTAATTTGTCAGCAGAGCAAAAGATGCTTTCCTAGCCTTCTGCATTTAGTCACCTCTTCTCTCTTTGTATTTCTGAATTTGTTTCTCTTCTGCACTGCATCAAGACACAGAACATTAAGTTATAGGTCAACACTGAAATATCCAATCCTTCTTACAGCCAACTGATAATGTCAGCATTTATTTTTCATTTCTTCAATTGCAAAATAAGGATGTTCATGCTTTCTATTATGTTTCTTCTGTGGTTGGGAAGAATGCCCAGTGAACCTCTCTGTAAGTATCCCATCATTTCGCTTCAACCCCCCCTCCTCAGACCTCACTGCTCTTGTGTTTCTTATACACACAGTGAGGCCTACCACATTGTTCAAAACCACCTAATCGGTTTCTTGCATTTCTCCAGCAATCTTTGGATAGTCATTTGTCGCCTCTCACTTTAAACACAGTGAACGATTATTTCATTCTGCCTTCCACCATGACTGCTAATTTCACTACTAATATTCCTGCTACCTACTGCTGATTTCCCTTGTACAGGAGAAAACAGTAGCTCAGAAAATTCCTATTGTTTTGCTCCTGGGAGAAAGTACTACTACAACGACTGCAATTTTAAACCAGTGAATGAAGGATACCTGCAACATGAGACACATAGATTTCTGGATGTTACTCATAGGCCTGAGTTAGGACTGTGCAAAATTCTGTTCCACAAAAGGAGTTTGAGGAGGACATTAGCTTCAGGGATCCCATGTGGAAGGAGTGCCATCTACAAGACTCCAAGGAAAAAAAAGTGTTACTATGGAGACCTTACCACAGGAAGGGAGTTGTACCTGGCCCATGAAGCAACATTCAAAACCCTAAGAAAGTCTATTTCATCCTCCCATTCACAGGCATGAAGGTATGTCCACAGATGGCACAAATTCATTCTTCTTTCAGTTTTGGTTTCCTTTGTTTTCACTTGCAGAAATAAATTATTTTGCTGAAGCATCTTTCAAAATCACTTCATTTTCATGGTTAATGTTTTCAGCTTCCCTCGAGTAGCAGCAAACTACAGCAGACACAGGCTGGATTCAAAGTTCAGACAGAAAATTAAAGACTAGTATCTAGCAGAGTTTTAGTTATTGCTGTTTCTTTGGTGAACTGCTGTCAGCAAGAAATCACAATTAAGGAAATCACAGGTAAGCCAGACATCTTCCAAAACTATTTAAGTCTATAAGTACAGTTAAAATAGATTAGAAATATAGCTAATATTACATTTAAATTATTTGTATATCTCATATATATATATTACCTTCTTCATGTGTGCCCTGAGTACTAGCGAACAAAACATGTAGTGTGGGTGGGACATGTAATAATCTCTCTAATCCCTGGCCATGAATTCACAAATAGATTCCTGCTCTTCAGAAAGCCCATGTAATACAAATATAAGTTGCACTGCTGTATTAAATAAATGCTTCTAAAAAACCACTTGCAGACTTCAGTGAAGACTATGGCAAGCAATTAGTTTTCAAGGTAAACACTTAAGGTAATGATTTTCTATTTAGCTTTCTCTTTTTTTTATTTGGGAAATGCACTTGAAAATACACTTGTTTGCTCGAATTATTGTATTGTTCAAATCACAGAATGGTTGAGGTTGAAAGGGACCTCTAAAGGTCATCTGGTTCAACGCCCCTGCTCAAGCAGGGACAGCTATGGCCAGTAGCACAGCACCAGGTCCAGACAGCTTCTGAATATCTCCAAGGTCGAAGACTCCACAACTTCTCTGGGTGACCTATGCCAGTGCTCAGTCACCTCACAGGAAAAAAAAAGTGTTTCCTCTGATGCTTAGAGGGAACCTCTTGAATTTCATTTTGTGCCCATTGTTCCTGGTCCTGTCATTGGACACCGCTCAAAAGAGCCTGGCTCGATCTTCCTTGTACCCCCACTTAAGGTATCTATACACATTAATGAGTGCCCTCCTCAACCCCGTCTTTTGTAAACTAAGCTGTCTCAGCTCTCTCAGCCTTTCTTCACAGCATCTTCATGGCCCTTCACTGGACTCTCTCCAGTATGTCCTTACATCTCTTCTACTGAGGAGCTCCAGAACTGGACACAGGACTCCAGCTGTGGCCTCACCAGTGCTGAGGAGAGGGAAAGGAACATCTCCATCGATCTGCTGGCAACACTTTGCCCATTGCAGACGAGGATACCATCAGCCTTCTTTGCTGCAAGAGCACTTTGCTGGCTCATGTTCACCTCAGCGCCCACTGGGATCTCCAGGAACTTTTCTGCCAATCTGCTTTCCAGACGGGTGGCCCCAGCATCCATTAGTATTGTCCTTGATGTCCTTGCCTAGGTTCACTTCCATTTGGGCTTTACCTTCCCTAACTTTGTCCCTGAATTCTTGGCCATTACTTCTGTATTCCTCTCAGTTTACCGGTCCTTGCTTCTACCCTCCTGTGTTGTTGTTCCTTCAGTCAGTACTGGGGTGGCCAAAGTCCCTCTTGAGGCCTGTGAACATGAGGCTGCTCCCACTTGTCTGTAGAGGGCCTCATCCACTTATTCTTCCTGGGGAGGTTGCCTGTAGTAGTCACCTGCTGTAATGCTTCCTTTACCTGCCCTCTTTAATCCTAATCCCTAAACACTCAGTTGGCTCCTCATCCATCCGCAGGCAGAGCTCTGTGCACTCTACCTGATCTCTCACATGAGGAGCAACTCTGTTTTCTCTCATCCCGTCCTTCCTACTCCAGTCATGGGAGCCATCCCACCATGTCTCCATGATCCTGACAAGACTGTAGCCCCGCAGATGTCCACAGATCTCCAACTCATCATGTTTATTCCCCATACTGCCTCTACTAGTACGCAGGCATTTCAGAGAGGCTTCCCAAGCAGGATGAGTTCCTGGAGAGGGTTTTGGAAGATTATATTGGACCTAGAGCTAGAAATCATTTTTGACATAACTAAAGCTGAAGAGAATTGCGTAAAGAATGGCACATTAGTATGATTTAATATAATAAAATAAATCAGTGAAAGAGAATCCAGTGGTTTATAGGAAAACAGTAAGTATTTTTAACATTAACAACAGCTCCTTAATTTGTTTACCTGAAATTAGAACCTACTGTTGGTAATCCACTAGAGAATAAGAAGCAATTACTTAAGATGCAGTCAATTTAAAATCGATTAAAACCAACTCGTTAAACAGAAATGCATCGGTACAACGTCCAGTAGCTCTCACCACACAAAACCAGCATGTGGCGCTGTCTCC
The DNA here is from genome assembly GCF_000703405.1 of Apaloderma vittatum. Lineage (NCBI taxonomy): Eukaryota > Metazoa > Chordata > Aves > Trogoniformes > Trogonidae > Apaloderma > Apaloderma vittatum. The sequence goes on from NW_009717732.1 coordinate 26,831, forward strand.
TGTAAAAAAACCAGCCCCGTGATTCGCAAAACTGGTCTTCAAAAAAGCTCGTTTTTAAGCTGTCAGACTGCTCTGAAGCACGGGCAGGAAAAAAAAAATCCCTGCATTTTTAACGTAAAACCAAGAACTTGCAAAAATTTATTGGTACTAATTCTACTACTTCTAATGCTTCAGATCAGTTGGATAGTATATATAATTTATTTCCAAATTTACTAACCTCTTTAAAATGAGTGTATTTATAGACTTGCATATCTTGTCTTTCAGTCCATTGAATATTTAGCCTGTAGTGGGTTTTAATTGCCTACTAAAATCTTGAGCTAGCAAGCCTGTTTCTTAATCTCCATGTAAGGGCACAGGACCTGTGTGAATACAGATTTACTGGAACTGAACAGCCAGTCTTTTGTGTGCTAACCAAGTCAGCCCTCACTAAAAAGGAATTCACAGACTGTGCTGATGATCTCTGTAATCATGACCTTTCAGACAAAAGCAAGTGAGTAAACTGTGTTTTCACGAACTTTGTAATTATTAAGGGCTCTATGCCCTTTGCTACCAGACTTTATAAAACAAACGAAACAGGATTCGTACCCTTTTACCTAAACCTGGGGTATACAATATACAACATAAATTACATTAGTACTAACATGGAGGGGATACATCAACAGAAACATCTGCCCTCTCCAGATTTGCATTTGGTTTACATACAGTTATATATTTTTTTCAGGTAGCTATTATCTGCTAAAATATGGCAAAAGTTGAAAACATGTGGTGTACCCGCAAACACTATGAATCAGCGAAGCAATTTCCTTTTCTTGACTCAAGGCGAAAAGTTGTGAAATCTGGAGTCAAGGCTTAAGAAAATCTATTTAAAAGTTACGTCAGTTAGAAACTGGGAAGTTCTGAACTTAATATTGAGGCCTGAATGGACTCACCGTTATTTGTCCCAAGATTGCTAGGACTGTGCCTTTATTTCTGTGTTGTTCTGTAATGTAGTTGTCTTTCCTTGTTAAAAATAAGAAATGCTGGATTAGGTGAAGTAACTGGTTCTCTCACAACAAAAAATCAGTCAGAACTGGGAACAGCGTTTTTGAGCCACCTTTGCTCACTGCAAGAGGTAGGTAATCACTCCAGCTCTAAAAATGAGGAAAATTTACATTCCTCATGTAGCTGAGACGGTCCTCCTTGCCTAACCAAGGCACTTCCAAAATAGCCGGCGGTGTACGCTTAGTGCAAGCAGCGGGGCAACTTCTATGCCAGGACGTGACAGGTGACCTCATCTTCTGGCAGCTGCAGCCCCTCAAGCATCCAAGGGTGCAAAATGTCATTTCAATTTGTTAACACTTGCAGCAGTGAGTCTAGCCTACTGGCTTCCTTCTAGTGAAGATTTCGGGTCAGCTGACAGGAGACACTGTAAGATGCAAAGTAATATCTAAACTAAAATTTGTCTTGCTTCCTATTATGTTTGTACGCTACCAATACTTGTGACAAGAACTCTCTTCTCTTTTTAATCTGTGCTTTTTGTGATAAACTAGCAAAAATAGTGCTAGAACCTAAAGCTAGAATTCAACTACTGATGCAGCAAACCTTTTCACACTGATTTTCTGATATATATGGGTGTATGAAAGGTGTATCCATGTAGCCTGGCAAGAATCACGACATTGAGGAATAAGCTTTACTTCCCATTTGTGTGAGAACATCTATAAAGAGAGGAATTACGGCCATGTGTAATTAGCACAAGCCAGAGTGGCTGAAGACCTTGCTGTCTTTCGATGAGATTTGAGGTGACTTTTCTAAAGAGCACTTAACCTGGGCTGAAAGTTGCTCCATTAAAGACTGTTTTATACAGGGTTTGATAACCACATTCAGCTACTAATAGTATCTAATCTAGTACTAACTCCTGAAACGTCCTGAAGACTACTTATTTCAGCTCAGACAACCGTGAGGTTTTCAAGTTCAGCAGAAAAGATCCACTCGCTCTCTCCAGCAGCACATACTCGCAACGGGAGGAGCCAGTGCAGCGTGCGCACGGGGGAAAGGCTGCTGTACAGAAGCCCCGTGCCAGATACCGCGGCCGGCGCTCCCAGCCCGGGAGCCGGCAGACAGAGGAGGTCGGGGGGAGAAGTATGTACTGCTCGGGAGCCATTTTAAAGCTCAAGGCGCCTTTTTAATTTTGCAGCCATTACCCGCAGGTTATTCGGGCTAATGACTTGTAGATTTTCATTTGTAAAGACCTCTTCAGGGGAGCCTTTGTGGGTTTCACCTCGGGACAAATGCTCACCACGGTGTTTCTCTGTTAGAAAGGCCGTTTCCAAAAGTGATTTCCATGAATTCTTGCCTCCTCATCCTCTTTTTCATTTTTTTTTTTTTTAATTTAAAAAGAGGGAATAAACAGAAGAGACTAACACAACCAAGGCTTTACGGGCAGGCCCCTTAGCCGGGCTGCTGATACACAACGCTGACCAGGGGCGGGCTGCGCCGGTCCCCCCTCCAGCGGCGCGCTG